>NW_023405211.1:0-100858 GCF_013141755.1 Anopheles stephensi
ATCGATCAGTTTCCTTTAGGATCAGCATTCGCTCGTCAATGACCAGCGAGAGACTTTTTTTCACATATAACAGTTAGGCAGGTCATCGGTCAATCCCCAAGTTATTCGGTCCATTGCTGCATTCCTTAGCCATTCGCTTGCATAGTACAGGTCTCGTGCCAGCCTGTTGCGGTCAGTTTTTTCCGAAGGTAAGGCCATGATTCCCAATATGGGCAACTAGTGCAATAGCAAGCAGAAAACACGAGTTAAAATATTTTCACGAATGATGGAAACGGTTGCATCAATTGACGGCTGCACAAATAAGAACATTTTCAATCATGTTTTCAGAACGAAAACATGATCGTCTACGGATACGTATATCACTTGGAAAGCAACAAACAGGCGTCATTTTTTCGTTCTAGCGATGCATAGCTAACAAACGTGTTAGGCTGAAATTGAACGATATAATTCAACCCATCAACAGTCTCCGCATTAGGGCCAACTGTAAATGGGCTGAACACCAAACACGAAGCACGAAGATAGAGATGAGATAGATCGTATCGAATCTTTTGAGGGTTGGTTTTTTGCAACTAGTACCAATTTTTTTTAAATTTTTCGATCGACTGTCGTATTTACTCACACCAGTTCAATAGATGGCCATTTGCCAACGGCTTAGGGGTTGCTTTAAATTTTATGGGATTCAATGCGGCTTAACATGCGTAAATAATCAATTATAGCAAAAAACTTCGGCATGCGCCGTTTGATTGATTTTGAAAATGTTCTTATTTGTGCAGCCGTCAATTGATGCAACCGTTTCCATCATTCGTGAAAATATTTTAACTCGTGTTTTCTGCTTGCTATTGCACTAGTTGCCCATATTGGGAATCATGGCCTTACCTTCGGAAAAAACTGACCGCAACAGGCTGGCACGAGACCTGTAATATGCAAGCGAATGGCTAAGGAATGCAGCAATGGACCGAATAACTTGGGGATTGACCGATGACCTGCCTAACTGTTATATGTGAAAAAAAAGTCTCTCGCTGGTCATTGACGAGCGAATGCTGATCCTAAAGGAAACTGATCGATCTGAGTGGTGTGTGCGTATTTGTTTACTTTATTAAACCGTTTCGTAAAAAACAATTTAAATACTTCGTAAAAATAAAAAAGCATCCTCTTAAAACACTTGAATCAGCTCTTATCATGAAGCTTTTATTTCAGATTTATTCTTACTGTAAACCATCCTTCCATGCCAAACACACCATTACCTCCTAGAGAAGCAATGCTATCGTGGTGTGAATGAATCTAACCCGGATTTTCCATCACCAATGCAAATACACATGGCCTGCACAATATTTGGTCTTTTCTTGGAGACACTCACAGACAAATAAAAGTATACATGCAAAACGCCTTTACGCGCCTAATTTTACTTGTCTGTAGGTGTCGTTACTATACATTCAAAGACTCAAGCAGGAGTAGAACAAATATGTGTATCGGAAATCAGTTACACACATACATTCAATGGTCTTTAAAACGCAGACACGTATTAAGTAGATCATAATTTATCCATCATCGAAAGAGCAACACGAACTTCAGGAGCAGCAAAAAATGGAAGTTTTTGCCAGCATCAAAGTCTAACAGACTTAAAAAAAATCACGTCGGACGAGCAGCGGTTGGTTCGGTTGTTACAGGAAGCTGAATTACTACCGCCGACGCAATCTTGCGAAAAGTGTAACCGGGCAATGAAGCTAAAGCTGACGCGCCGAGCCAATGGATGCAAATGGATTTGCAAACCAACGTCGGCCTGCACCGGATCGGAGTGCACTGTGCGGAACAACAGCGTTTTTAAAAACTCCAGGCTGTCGCTCCCGCAATTGCTAGAGCTGACATACGAGTGGTCCCGGAACAGCACGAGAACAGTTGCTGGTGCCGAGTGTCGTGCTGGAAAAGCGGCAGTGCTCCGGTGGTACGAGGTGCTCCGTGGCATCAGCTCCGAGTACATCGAGCAACGGCATTCAACGATTGGTGGTAGCGGACTTACTGTGGAGATCGACGAGTCCGTTGTCACCAAGCGGAAGTACAATCGCGGAAGGATGGCAGATAACAACCAGGTGTGGCTGATCGGTGGTATCTGTCGGGAGACGCGCGACATATTCCTCGAGCTGGTGCAGAAACGAGATGCTACCACACTGCACAGCATTATCATGCGGCATGTGGCACCGGGGTCTACAATCCTAACGGACGGATGGCGAGCCTACAACGGGTTGGAAAACAACGGCTACACTCATGCTATGGTCAACCATAGTGAAAACTTTGTACACCCGAACGACCCGTTTGTACACACCCAGAGCATCGAGAATTTATGGCGCTGGATAAAGCCATTTCTCCGATCGAAAGGTAGCTATATTCTTAACGGAATCTTTTATGTTTCTTAACTCGTGTCTTTTTTTTTTTTTAATAAAAGGCACACATCGAGGATCATTGATTCACTATTTGAGGGAGTACCAGCTGAAGCGATCGGGATCCAACAGCTTCGTAAACATTCTGCGCGCCATCAAGGATGTTCAAGAGTTTGAGTAAGTCATTTTCCCACATTTATCTTTTAGCTGCAAATGCAGTTTTAATCAGTTATCCTTTCTCAAGGTGGCTAGCGAATGCCAAACAGCGGATTTATCGTGCATGTGATAAATCTGCTATTTTGGAACTCCGAATCCTACCTCCACGTGGTGCTGGCTGGAATATGATGTCCTCTTGCGATGATCATATACGAACAGGATCGGGGGAATATGTTTATATTTATATTTTATCACAATATGAGTCTTTAGAAGAAATGCGATGAGGAATGTTTTCACACCAAACACTCCAATGTAATTGAATTAATAGGATGGACACATGCTCCCTTCCATGTTCTTCGAGGGAGAAAGTACGATCGAATGTCTTCCCGATCGTAGCACGCGTCGGTAGGAGACCCGTTCTTGTGCGGTAGCCGATAGTTCGCATCCAGGAGCATTCAAATTAACATATCCAACAAAAAGTAGCAAGCAAAAACCACTGTGGAAAATGAAAAATTATGTTTTATGTTTGAAACTTTAATGATGACAAAACTTATACTGTACTAAATATGCTCCTTTTTATCTGATGCAGCGGTCTGCAGCAATCCTTACCAATCCAGAAGAGTATTGGTGAAACCCCGATGCCCGGCTGGTTTCTCGTTCCATCCTACCTTAAGTTTGGCACGCGCATACCATGCTGCCGACCATGTAACGGTAGCTGATGGAACCCGTTGGCATCGTTCAATTGACGAACCAGTACATCAGTATGCCACCAACATTGTACAACCTATGCAGCAGTGCTACAACCCGATGACGATCAGAAACCCGCAACCGACGTTCTCACATGATTGGTCGTACCATCGATGTTTCATCGATAAAACGATTAAAAGACGATGCACGATGCACACAACCGACGCATTACACACCGAAGTTCTACTGATCGTAGTAGATCCGGAAGCTGAAAACAAATCAGAAATCTGCTGCCGATGCGGTACACCAACAGGCAATAATAAGATTGATATTCTTGGGAGGAGAAACAGGCAAAGGGAGTGCATGGGGAATTAAATATAGGGTAAATGTTAAGTTTAAAAGACCAATGCGTGAACCATAAAAGAAATAAACCGGCAATGAAGTCTTGGGCTATGCATCTCCGCTAATAGATATCAAAACATTGAAAGCAATAAACTTTCCCGTTTTATGAACCTGGTGCAATACGTCTGACTAACTGACGTTGATTTTAATACGCGTCAGGTGTCTTCCATTCTGCCCTGTGCATCGAATGTTCCACCCGTCGACAAAATTGATACGTGTTCCGAGTTTCCATTCAATACTCAAACTTCGAGCCCACATTCGCCAGCTTATTCGATTTCCCACTTTGACTTCACGTTAATTAAGCTGGTACTACTGTTGAAAACGCATTTAGGAAACCGGATTGAGAGCACATGCTACGAAAATCTAATTCTCTTCGGGCTCGTCGTTGTTCGCGCCAGTGTCCTGTTTCGGCACATCTATGATCCGTTTAATATCATATTGTGGCTAGTTGGGGCACAAACTGTGGAAATGTTCATCCCGGGATACAGGCCGGGATATCGGATTGGCAGACGACGGCGCACGACCATAAGCGGTACACGAGACTTTCTACAGCACGCCAAGACGGCGAAGCGATTGTACCGCCTGACCAGTAAGTCAGTAAGTGCTCCAAAGTGTCGCAAATATTGCAGAGTCCGGATGAAGTGGTATCTGAAAGTAAGGGATTCTTACTTTGGTTACGGTTCACAAAACAACATGAAAAATACTTTCCTGACCGCACTGTATGGCACTGACTACAGACCAACATTAAACCGCGAGATTTACACCAATCCCAGAGTTTCCTCTTGGTAGAGAATTTACATTTTTTCCAGCAGATCCTCAGCATAACCAATCAATTTACACATTATTAAGAAACTAATTTGGTTGCAACAGCTCGTAATTGAATGCACATCTGCAAAGTAGACTATCTTACCCCCTTTGTTTGTAAACACGTACATTTTATTTATTCAACCATTTTTGACCACACTGAAAGTACACTATCCAATAGAATTGACAAGTCACAGTGCTGCACACAAAAGATTCTAGGGGGAGCCTTCTCGAGTCTTTTACCATATGGTTCTCTGATGACTGCTCTAAGGAGTAGTAAGACGGTGTCCAAAGGTCTGTTGGGGGTATCACAGCGATACCCTCAATGAATAGGGTTACCAACTGAGTACGAAATGAAGGTCCCATAGTCGCCATACAAGCTATAGGAGGTGTCCAAAGAACGAAAAGGGTTCCATATTCGGCTGTTCCTACTATATGGTTCTCTGATGGCTGCTCTAAGGAGTAGTTAGATGGTGTCCAAAAGTCTCTTGGAGGTATCACAGCGATACCCTCGATGAATAGGGGTACCAACTGAGTACGACATGAAGGTCCCCATAGTCGCCAAACAAGTTATAGGAGGTGTCCAAAGAACGAAAAGAGTTCCATATTCGGCTGTTCCTACTATATGGTTCTCTGATGGCTGCTCTATAGAGTAGTAAGACGGTGTCCAAAGGTCTGTTGGGGGTATCACAGCGATACCCTCGATGAATAGGGGTACCAACTGAGTACGATATGAAGGTCCCCATAGTCGCCATACAAGCTATAGGAGGTGTCCAAAGAACGAAAAGGGTTCCATATTCGGCTGTTCCTACTATATGGTTCTCTGATGACTGCTCTAAGGAGTAGTAAGACGGTGTCCAAAGGTCTGTTGGGGGTATCACAGCGATACCCTCGATGAATAGGGGTACCAACTGAGTACGACATGAAGGTCCCCATAGTCGCTAAACAAGTTATAGGAGGTGTCCAAAGAACGAAAAGAGTTCCATATTCGGCTGTTCCTACTATATGGTTCTCTGATGACTGCTCTAAGGAGTAGTAAGACGGTGTCCAAAGGTCTGTTGGGGGTATCACAGCGATACCCTCGATGAATAGGGTTACCAACTGAGTACGACATGAAGGTCCCCATAGTCGCCAAACAAGTTATAGGAGTTGACCAAAGTACGAAAAGGGTTCCATATTCGGCTGTTCCTACCATATGGTTCTCTGATGGCTGCTCTAAGGAGTAGTTAGATGGTGTCCAAAAGTCTCTTGGAGGTATCACAGCGATACCCTCGATGAATAGGGGTACCAACTGAGTACGACATGAAGGTCCCCATAGTCGCTAAACAAGTTATAGGAGGTGTCCAAAGAACGAAAAGGGTTCCATATTCGGCTGTTCCTACTATATGGTTCTCTGATGGCTGCTCTAAGGAGTAGTGAGACGGTGTCCAAAGGTCTGTTGGGGGTATCACAGCGATACCCACGATGAATAGGGGTACCAACTGAGTACGACATGAAGGTCCCCATAGTCGCCAAACAAGTTATAGGAGGTGTCCAAAGAACGAAAAGAGTTCCATATTCGGCTGTTCCTACTATATGGTTCTCTGATGACTGCTTTAAGGAGTAGGAAGACGGTGTCCAAAGGTCTGTTGGGGGTATCACAGTGATACCCTCGATGAATAGGGGTACCAACTGAGTACGAAATAAAGGTCCACATAGTAGCCCTACACGTTAAAGGAGGTGTCTAAAGAACGAAAAGGGTTCCATATTCGGCTGTTCCTACTAAATGGTTCTCTGATGACTGCTCTAAGGAGTAGTAAGACGGTGTCCAAAGGTCTGTTGGGGGTATCACAGCGATACCCTCGATGAATAGGGGTACCAACTGAGTACGAAATGAAGGTCCACATAGTAGCCCTACACTTTGAAGGAGGTGTCTAAAGAACGAAAAGAGTTCCATTATCGGCTGTTCCTACTATATGGTTCTCTGATGACTGCTCTAAGGAGTAGAAAGACGGTGTCCAAAGGTCTGTTGGGGGTATCACAGCGATACCCTCGATGAATAGGGGTACCAACTGAGTTCGACATGAAGGTCCCCACAGTCGCCATACAAGTTATAGGAGGTGTCCAAAGAACGAAAAGGGTTCCATATTCGGCTGTTCCTACTATATGGTTCTCTGATGACTGCTCTAAGGAGTAGTAAGACGGTGTCCAAAAGTCTGTTAGGGGTATCAAAGCGATACCCTCGATGAATAGGGGTACCAACTGAGTACGACATGAAGGGCCCCATACTCGCCATACAAGTTATAGGAGGTGTCCAAAGAACGAAAAGGGTTCCATATTCGGCTGTTCCTACTATATGGTTCTCTGATGACTGCTCTAAGGAGTAGTAAGACGGTGTCCAAAGGTCTGTTGGAGGTATCAAAGCGATACCCTCGATGAATAGGGGTACCAACTGAGTACGATATGAAGGTCCCATAGTCGCAATACAAGTTATAGGAGGTGTTCCATACAAGAACGAAAAGGGTTCCATATTCGGCTGTTCCTACTATATGGTTCTCTGATGACTGCTTTAAGGAGAAGTAAAACGGTGTCCAAAGGTCTGTTGGGGGTATCAAAGTGATACCCTCGATGAATAGGGGTACCAACTGTGTACGATATGAAGGTCCCATAGTCGTCTTACAAGTTATAGGAGGTGTCCAAAGAACGAAAAGGGTTCCATATTCGGCTGTTCCTGCTATATGGTTCTCTGATGACTGCTTTAAGGAGTAGTAAGACGGTGTCCAAAGGTCTGTTGGGGGTATTACAGCGATACCCACGATGAATAGGGGTACCAACTGAGTACGACATGAAGGTCCCCACAGTCGCCATACAAGTTATAGGAGGTGTCCAAAGAACGAAAAGGGTTCCATATTCGGCTGTTCCTACTATATGGTTCTCTGATGACTGCTCTAAGGAGTAGTAAGACGGTGTTCAAAGGTCTGTTGGGGGTATCAAAGTGATACCCTCGATGAATAGGGGTACCAACTGAGTACGATATGAAGGTCCCATAGTCGTCTTACAAGTTATAGGAGGTGTCCAAAGAACGAAAAGGGTTCCATATTCGGCTGTTCCTGCTATATGGTTCTCTGATGACTGCTCTAAGGAGTAGTAAGACGGTGTCCAAAGGTCTGATGGGGGTATCAAAGCGATACCCTCGATGAATAGGGGTACCAACTGAGTACGACATGAAGGTCCCCATAGTCGCTAAACAAGTTATAGGAGGTGTCCAAAGAACGAAAAGAGTTCCATGTTCGGCTGTTCCTACTATATGGTTCTCTGATGACTGCTCTAAGGAGTAGTAAGACGGTGTCCAAAGGTCTGTTGCGGGTATCACAGCGATACCCTCGATGAATAGGGGTACCAACTGAGTTCGACATGAAGGTCCCCACAGTCGCCATACAAGTTATAGGAGGTGTCCAAAGAACGAAAAGGGTTCCATATTCGGCTGTTCCTACTATATGGTTCTCTGATGACTGCTCTAAGGAGTAGTAAGACGGTGTCCAAAAGTCTGTTAGGGGTATCAAAGCGATACCCTCGATGAATAGGGGTACCAACTGAGTACGACATGAAGGGCCCCATACTCGCCATACAAGTTATAGGAGGTGTCCAAAGAACGAAAAGGGTTCCATATTCGGCTGTTCCTACTATATGGTTCTCTGATGACTGCTCTAAGGAGTAGTAAGACGGTGTCCAAAGGTCTGTTGGAGGTATCAAAGCGATACCCTCGATGAATAGGGGTACCAACTGAGTACGATATGAAGGTCCCATAGTCGCCATACAAGCTATAGGAGGTGTCCAAAGAACGAAAAGGGTTCCATATTCGGCTGTTCCTACTATATGGTTCTCTGATGACTGCTCTAAGGAGTAGTAAGACGGTGTCCAAAGGTCTGTTGGAGGTATCAAAGCGATACCCTCGATGAATAGGGTTACCAACTGAGTACGACATGAAGGTCCCCATAGTCGCCATACAAGCTATAGGAGGTGTCCAAAGAACGAAAAGAGTTCCATGTTCGGCTGTTCCTACTATATGGTTCTCTGATGACTGCTTTAAGGAGAAGTAAGACGGTGTCCAAAGGTCTGTTGGGGGTATCAAAGCGATACCCTCGATGAATAGGGGTACCAACTGAGTACGATATGAAGGTCCCCATAGTCGCCATACAAGTTATAGGAGGTGTCCAAAGAACGAAAAGGGTTCCATATTCGGCTGTTCCTACTATATGGTTCTCTGATGACTGCTCTAAGGAGTAGTAAGACGGTGTCCAAAGGTCTGTTGGGGGTATCACAGCGATACCCTCGATGAATAGGGGTACCAACTGAGTACGACATGAAGGTCCCCATAGTCGCCATACAAGTTATAGGAGGTGTCCAAAGTACGAAAAGGGTTCCATATTCGGCTGTTCCTACTATATGGTTCTCTGATGACTGCTCTAAGGAGTAGTAAGACGGTGTCCAAAGGTCTGTTGGGGGTATCAAAGCGATACCCTCGATGAATAGGGGTACCAACTGAGTACGAAATGAAGGTCCCCATAGTCGCCATACAAGTTATAGGAGGTGTCCAAAGAACAAAAAGGGTTCCATATTCGGCTGTTCCTACTATATGGTTCTCTGACGACTGCTTTAAGGAGAAGTAAACGGTGTCCAAAGGTCTGTTGGGGGTATCAAAGTGATACCCTCGATGAATAGGGGTACCAACTGAGTACGACATGAAGGTCCCCATAGTCGCCATACAAGCTATAGGAGGTGTCCAAAGAACGAAAAGAGTTCCATGTTCGGCTGTTCCTACTATATGGTTCTCTGATGACTGCTTTAAGGAGAAGTAAAACGGTGTCCAAAGGTCTGTTGGGGGTATCAAAGTGATACCCTCGATGAATAGGGGTACCAACTGAGTACGACATGAAGGTCCCCATAGTCGCCATACAAGCTATAGGAGGTGTCCAAAGAACGAAAAGAGTTCCATGTTCGGCTGTTCCTACTATATGGTTCTCTGATGACTGCTTTAAGGAGAAGTAAAACGGTGTCCAAAGGTCTGTTGGGGGTATCAAAGTGATACCCTCGATGAATAGGGGTACCAACTGAGTACGATATGAAGGTCCCCATAGTCGCCATACAAGCTATAGGAGGTGTCCAAAGAACGAAAAGGGTTCCATATTCGGCTGTTCCTACTATATGGTTCTCTGATGACTGCTCTAAGGAGTAGTAAGACGGTGTCCAAAGGTCTGTTGGGGGTATCACAGCGATACCCTCGATGAATAGGGGTACCAACTGAGTACGAAATGAAGGTCCCCATAGTCGCCATACAAGTTATAGGAGGTGTCCAAAGAACGAAAAGGGTTCCATATTCGGCTGTTCCTACTATATGGTTCTCTGATGACTGCTCTAAGGAGTAGTAAGACGGTGTCCAAAGGTCTGTTGGGGTATCACAGCGATACCCTCGATGAATAGGGGTACCAACTGAGTACGACATGAAGGTCCCCATAGTCGCCATACAAGTTATAGGAGGTGTCCAAAGAACGAAAAGGGTTCCATATTCGGCTGTTCCTACTATATGGTTCTCTGATGACTGCTCTAAGGAGTAGTAAGACGGTGTCCAAAGGTCTGTTGGGGGTATCAAAGCGATACCCTCGATGAATAGGGGTACCAACTGAGTACGATATGAAGGTCCCCATAGTCGCCATACAAGTTATAGGAGGTGTCCAAAGAACGAAAAGGGTTCCATATTCGGCTGTTCCTACTATATGGTTCTCTGATGACTGCTCTAAGGAGTAGTAAGACGGTGTCCAAAGGTCTGTTGGGGGTATCAAAGCGATACCCTCGATGAATAGGGGTACCAACTGAGTACGATAATGAAGGTCCCCATAGTCGCCATACAAGTTATAGGAGGTGTCCAAAGAACGAAAAGGGTTCCATATTCGGCTGTTCCTACTATATGGTTCTCTGATGACTGCTCTAAGGAGTAGTAAGACGGTGTCCAAAGGTCTGTTGGGGGTATCAAAGCGATACCCTCGATGAATAGGGGTACCAACTGAGTACGATATGAAGGTCCCCATAGTCGCCATACAAGTTATAGGAGGTGTCCAAAGAACGAAAAGGGTTCCATATTCGGCTGTTCCTACTATATGGTTCTCTGATGACTGCTCTAAGGAGTAGTAAGACGGTGTCCAAAGGTCTGTTGGGGGTATCACAGCGATACCCTCGATGAATAGGGGTACCAACTGAGTACGATATGAAGGTCCCCATAGTCGCCATACAAGTTATAGGAGGTGTCCAAAGAACGAAAAGGGTTCCATATTCGGCTGTTCCTACTATATGGTTCTCTGATGACTGCTCTAAGGAGTAGTAAGACGGTGTCCAAAGGTCTGTTGGGGGTATCACAGCGATACCCTCGATGAATAGGGGTACCAACTGAGTACGAAATGAAGGTCCCATAGTCGCCATACAAGTTATAGGAGGTGTCCAAAGAACGAAAAGGGTTCCATATTCGGCTGTTCCTACTATATGGTTCTCTGATGACTGCTCTAAGGAGTAGTAAGACGGTGTCCAAAGGTCTGTTGGGGGTATCACAGCGATACCCTCGATGAATAGGGGTACCAACTGAGTACGAAATGAAGGTCCCCATAGTAGCCATACAAGTTATAGGAGGTGTCCAAAGAACGAAAAGAGTTCCATTATCGGCTGTTCCTACTATATGGTTCTCTGATGACTGCTCTAAGGAGTAGTAAGACGGTGTCCAAAGGTCTGTTGGGGGTATCACAGCGATACCCTCGATGAATAGGGGTACCAACTGAGTACGATATGAAGGTCCCCATAGTCGCCATACAAGTTATAGGAGGTGTCCAAAGAACGAAAAGGGTTCCATATTCGGCTGTTCCTACTATATGGTTCTCTGATGACTGCTCTAAGGAGTAGTAAGACGGTGTCCAAAGGTCTGTTGGGGGTATCACAGCGATACCCTCGATGAATAGGGGTACCAACTGAGTACGAAATGAAGGTCCCCATAGTCGCCATACAAGTTATAGGAGGTGTCCAAAGTACGAAAAGGGTTCCATATTCGGCTGTTCCTACTATATGGTTCTCTGATGACTGCTCTAAGGAGTAGTAAGACGGTGTCCAAAGGTCTGTTGGGGGTATCAAAGCGATACCCTCGATGAATAGGGGTACCAACTGAGTACGAAATGAAGGTCCCCATAGTCGCCATACAAGTTATAGGAGGTGTCCAAAGAACGAAAAGGGTTCCATATTCGGCTGTTCCTACTATATGGTTCTCTGATGACTGCTCTAAGGAGTAGTAAGACGGTGTCCAAAGGTCTGTTGGGGTATCACAGCGATACCCTCGATGAATAGGGGTACCAACTGAGTACGAAATGAAGGTCCCCATAGTCGCCATACAAGTTATAGGAGGTGTCCAAAGAACGAAAAGGGTTCCATATTCGGCTGTTCCTACTATATGGTTCTCTGATGACTGCTCTAAGGAGTAGTAAGACGGTGTCCAAAGGTCTGTTGGGGGTATCAAAGCGATACCCTCGATGAATAGGGGTACCAACTGAGTACGATATGAAGGTCCCCATAGTCGCCATACAAGTTATAGGAGGTGTCCAAAGAACGAAAAGGGTTCCATATTCGGCTGTTCCTACTATATGGTTCTCTGATGACTGCTCTAAGGAGTAGTAAGACGGTGTCCAAAGGTCTGTTGGGGGTATCACAGCGATACCCTCGATGAATAGGGGTACCAACTGAGTACGACATGAAGGTCCCCATAGTCGCCATACAAGTTATAGGAGGTGTCCAAAGAACGAAAAGGGTTCCATATTCGGCTGTTCCTACTATATGGTTCTCTGATGACTGCTCTAAGGAGTAGTAAGACGGTGTCCAAAGGTCTGTTGGGGGTATCAAAGCGATACCCTCGATGAATAGGGGTACCAACTGAGTACGAAATGAAGGTCCCCATAGTCGCCATACAAGTTATAGGAGGTGTCCAAAGAACGAAAAGGGTTCCATATTCGGCTGTTCCTACTATATGGTTCTCTGATGACTGCTCTAAGGAGTAGTAAGACGGTGTCCAAAGGTCTGTTGGGGTATCACAGCGATACCCTCGATGAATAGGGGTACCAACTGAGTACGAAATGAAGGTCCCATAGTCGCCATACAAGTTATAGGAGGTGTCCAAAGAACGAAAAGGGTTCCATATTCGGCTGTTCCTACTATATGGTTCTCTGATGACTGCTCTAAGGAGTAGTAAGACGGTGTCCAAAGGTCTGTTGGGGGTATCACAGCGATACCCTCGATGAATAGGGGTACCAACTGAGTACGAATGAAGGTCCCATAGTCGCCATACAAGTTATAGGAGGTGTCCAAAGAACGAAAAGGGTTCCATATTCGGCTGTTCCTACTATATGGTTCTCTGATGACTGCTCTAAGGAGTAGTAAGACGGTGTCCAAAGGTCTGTTGGGGGTATCACAGCGATACCCTCGATGAATAGGGGTACCAACTGAGTACGAAATGAAGGTCCCCATAGTCGCCATACAAGTTATAGGAGGTGTCCAAAGAACGAAAAGGTTCCATATTCGGCTGTTCCTACTATATGGTTCTCTGATGACTGCTCTAAGGAGTAGTAAGACGGTGTCCAAAGGTCTGTTGGGGGTATCACAGCGATACCCTCGATGAATAGGGGTACCAACTGAGTACGAAATGAAGGTCCCCATAGTCGCCATACAAGTTATAGGAGGTGTCCAAAGAACGAAAAGGGTTCCATATTCGGCTGTTCCTACTATATGGTTCTCTGATGACTGCTCTAAGGAGTAGTAAGACGGTGTCCAAAGGTCTGTTGGGGGTATCACAGCGATACCCTCGATGAATAGGGGTACCAACTGAGTACGAAATGAAGGTCCCCATAGTCGCCATACAAGTTATAGGAGGTGTCCAAAGAACGAAAAGGGTTCCATATTCGGCTGTTCCTACTATATGGTTCTCTGATGACTGCTCTAAGGAGTAGTAAGACGGTGTCCAAAGGTCTGTTGGGGGTATCACAGCGATACCCTCGATGAATAGGGGTACCAACTGAGTACGAAATGAAGGTCCCCATAGTCGCCATACAAGTTATAGGAGGTGTCCAAAGAACGAAAAGGGTTCCATATTCGGCTGTTCCTACTATATGGTTCTCTGATGACTGCTCTAAGGAGTAGTAAGACGGTGTCCAAAGGTCTGTTGGGGGTATCACAGCGATACCCTCGATGAATAGGGGTACCAACTGAGTACGAAATGAAGGTCCCCATAGTCGCCATACAAGTTATAGGAGGTGTCCAAAGAACGAAAAGGGTTCCATATTCGGCTGTTCCTACTATATGGTTCTCTGATGACTGCTCTAAGGAGTAGTAAGACGGTGTCCAAAGGTCTGTTGGGGGTATCACAGCGATACCCTCGATGAATAGGGGTACCAACTGAGTACGAAATGAAGGTCCCCATAGTCGCCATACAAGTTATAGGAGGTGTCCAAAGAACGAAAAGGGTTCCATATTCGGCTGTTCCTACTATATGGTTCTCTGATGACTGCTCTAAGGAGTAGTAAGACGGTGTCCAAAGGTCTGTTGGGGGTATCAAAGCGATACCCTCGATGAATAGGGGTACCAACTGAGTACGATATGAAGGTCCCCATAGTCGCCATACAAGTTATAGGAGGTGTCCAAAGAACGAAAAGGGTTCCATATTCGGCTGTTCCTACTATATGGTTCTCTGATGACTGCTCTAAGGAGTAGTAAGACGGTGTCCAAAGGTCTGTTGGGGGTATCAAAGCGATACCCTCGATGAATAGGGGTACCAACTGAGTACGATATGAAGGTCCCCATAGTCGCCATACAAGTTATAGGAGGTGTCCAAAGAACGAAAAGGGTTCCATATTCGGCTGTTCCTACTATATGGTTCTCTGATGACTGCTCTAAGGAGTAGTAAGACGGTGTCCAAAGGTCTGTTGGGGTATCAAAGCGATACCCTCGATGAATAGGGGTACCAACTGAGTACGAAATGAAGGTCCCCATAGTCGCCATACAAGTTATAGGAGGTGTCCAAAGAACGAAAAGGGTTCCATATTCGGCTGTTCCTACTATATGGTTCTCTGATGACTGCTCTAAGGAGTAGTAAGACGGTGTCCAAAGGTCTGTTGGGGGTATCAAAGCGATACCCTCGATGAATAGGGGTACCAACTGAGTACGAAATGAAGGTCCCCATAGTCGCCATACAAGTTATAGGAGGTGTCCAAAGAACGAAAAGGGTTCCATATTCGGCTGTTCCTACTATATGGTTCTCTGATGACTGCTCTAAGGAGTAGTAAGACGGTGTCCAAAGGTCTGTTGGGGGTATCAAAGCGATACCCTCGATGAATAGGGGTATCAACTGAGTACGATATGAAGGTCCCCATAGTCGCCATACAAGTTATAGGAGGTGTCCAAAGAACGAAAAGGGTTCCATATTCGGCTGTTCCTACTATATGGTTCTCTGATGACTGCTCTAAGGAGTAGTAAGACGGTGTCCAAAGGTCTGTTGGGGGTATCAAAGCGATACCCTCGATGAATAGGGGTACCAACTGAGTACGATATGAAGGTCCCCATAGTCGCCATACAAGTTATAGGAGGTGTCCAAAGAACGAAAAGGGTTCCATATTCGGCTGTTCCTACTATATGGTTCTCTGATGACTGCTCTAAGGAGTAGTAAGACGGTGTCCAAAGGTCTGTTGGGGGTATCAAAGCGATACCCTCGATGAATAGGGGTACCAACTGAGTACGATATGAAGGTCCCCATAGTCGCCATACAAGTTATAGGAGGTGTCCAAAGAACGAAAAGGGTTCCATATTCGGCTGTTCCTACTATATGGTTCTCTGATGACTGCTCTAAGGAGTAGTAAGACGGTGTCCAAAGGTCTGTTGGGGGTATCAAAGCGATACCCTCGATGAATAGGGGTACCAACTGAGTACGAATGAAGGTCCCCATAGTCGCCATACAAGTTATAGGAGGTGTCCAAAGAACGAAAAGGGTTCCATATTCGGCTGTTCCTACTATATGGTTCTCTGATGACTGCTCTAAGGAGTAGTAAGACGGTGTCCAAAGGTCTGTTGGGGGTATCAAAGCGATACCCTCGATGAATAGGGGTACCAACTGAGTACGAATGAAGGTCCCCATAGTCGCCATACAAGTTATAGGAGGTGTCCAAAGAACGAAAAGGGTTCCATATTCGGCTGTTCCTACTATATGGTTCTCTGATGACTGCTCTAAGGAGTAGTAAGACGGTGTCCAAAGGTCTGTTGGGGGTATCAAAGCGATACCCTCGATGAATAGGGGTACCAACTGAGTACGATATGAAGGTCCCCATAGTCGCCATACAAGTTATAGGAGGTGTCCAAAGAACGAAAAGGGTTCCATATTCGGCTGTTCCTACTATATGGTTCTCTGATGACTGCTCTAAGGAGTAGTAAGACGGTGTCCAAAGGTCTGTTGGGGGTATCAAAGCGATACCCTCGATGAATAGGGGTACCAACTGAGTACGATAATGAAGGTCCCCATAGTCGCCATACAAGTTATAGGAGGTGTCCAAAGAACGAAAAGGGTTCCATATTCGGCTGTTCCTACTATATGGTTCTCTGATGACTGCTCTAAGGAGTAGTAAGACGGTGTCCAAAGGTCTGTTGGGGGTATCAAAGCGATACCCTCGATGAATAGGGGTACCAACTGAGTACGAAATGAAGGTCCCCATAGTCGCCATACAAGTTATAGGAGGTGTCCAAAGAACGAAAAGGGTTCCATATTCGGCTGTTCCTACTATATGGTTCTCTGATGACTGCTCTAAGGAGTAGTAAGACGGTGTCCAAAGGTCTGTTGGGGGTATCAAAGCGATACCCTCGATGAATAGGGGTACCAACTGAGTACGAAATGAAGGTCCCCATAGTCGCCATACAAGTTATAGGAGGTGTCCAAAGTACGAAAAGGGTTCCATATTCGGCTGTTCCTACTATATGGTTCTCTGATGACTGCTCTAAGGAGTAGTAAGACGGTGTCCAAAGGTCTGTTGGGGGTATCAAAGCGATACCCTCGATGAATAGGGGTACCAACTGAGTACGAAATGAAGGTCCCCATAGTCGCCATACAAGTTATAGGAGGTGTCCAAAGTACGAAAAGGGTTCCATATTCGGCTGTTCCTACTATATGGTTCTCTGATGACTGCTCTAAGGAGTAGTAAGACGGTGTCCAAAGGTCTGTTGGGGGTATCAAAGCGATACCCTCGATGAATAGGGGTACCAACTGAGTACGAATGAAGGTCCCCATAGTCGCCATACAAGTTATAGGAGGTGTCCAAAGAACGAAAAGGGTTCCATATTCGGCTGTTCCTACTATATGGTTCTCTGATGACTGCTCTAAGGAGTAGTAAGACGGTGTCCAAAGGTCTGTTGGGGGTATCAAAGCGATACCCTCGATGAATAGGGGTACCAACTGAGTACGAAATGAAGGTCCCCATAGTCGCCATACAAGTTATAGGAGGTGTCCAAAGAACGAAAAGGGTTCCATATTCGGCTGTTCCTACTATATGGTTCTCTGATGACTGCTCTAAGGAGTAGTAAGACGGTGTCCAAAGGTCTGTTGGGGGTATCAAAGCGATACCCTCGATGAATAGGGGTACCAACTGAGTACGATATGAAGGTCCCCATAGTCGCCATACAAGTTATAGGAGGTGTCCAAAGAACGAAAAGGGTTCCATATTCGGCTGTTCCTACTATATGGTTCTCTGATGACTGCTCTAAGGAGTAGTAAGACGGTGTCCAAAGGTCTGTTGGGGGTATCAAAGCGATACCCTCGATGAATAGGGGTATCAACTGAGTACGATATGAAGGTCCCCATAGTCGCCATACAAGTTATAGGAGGTGTCCAAAGAACGAAAAGGGTTCCATATTCGGCTGTTCCTACTATATGGTTCTCTGATGACTGCTCTAAGGAGTAGTAAGACGGTGTCCAAAGGTCTGTTGGGGGTATCAAAGCGATACCCTCGATGAATAGGGGTACCAACTGAGTACGATATGAAGGTCCCCATAGTCGCCATACAAGTTATAGGAGGTGTCCAAAGAACGAAAAGGGTTCCATATTCGGCTGTTCCTACTATATGGTTCTCTGATGACTGCTCTAAGGAGTAGTAAGACGGTGTCCAAAGGTCTGTTGGGGGTATCTAAGCGATACCCTCGATGAATAGGGGTACCAACTGAGTACGATATGAAGGTCCCCATAGTCGCCATACAAGTTATAGGAGGTGTCCAAAGAACGAAAAGGGTTCCATATTCGGCTGTTCCTACTATATGGTTCTCTGATGACTGCTCTAAGGAGTAGTAAGACGGTGTCCAAAGGTCTGTTGGGGGTATCAAAGCGATACCCTCGATGAATAGGGGTATCAACTGAGTACGATATGAAGGTCCCCATAGTCGCCATACAAGTTATAGGAGGTGTCCAAAGAACGAAAAGGGTTCCATATTCGGCTGTTCCTACTAATGGTTCTCTGATGACTGCTCTAAGGAGTAGTAAGACGGTGTCCAAAGGTCTGTTGGGGGTATCAAAGCGATACCCTCGATGAATAGGGGTACCAACTGAGTACGATATGAAGGTCCCCATAGTCGCCATACAAGTTATAGGAGGTGTCCAAAGTACGAAAAGGGTTCCATATTCGGCTGTTCCTACTATATGGTTCTCTGATGACTGCTCTAAGGAGTAGTAAGACGGTGTCCAAAGGTCTGTTGGGGGTATCAAAGCGATACCCTCGATGAATAGGGGTACCAACTGAGTACGATATGAAGGTCCCCATAGTCGCCATACAAGTTATAGGAGGTGTCCAAAGAACGAAAAGGGTTCCATATTCGGCTGTTCCTACTATATGGTTCTCTGATGACTGCTCTAAGGAGTAGTAAGACGGTGTCCAAAGGTCTGTTGGGGGTATCAAAGCGATACCCTCGATGAATAGGGGTACCAACTGAGTACGATATGAAGGTCCCCATAGTCGCCATACAAGTTATAGGAGGTGTCCAAAGAACGAAAAGGGTTCCATATTCGGCTGTTCCTACTATATTGTTCTCTGATGACTGCTCCAAGGAGTAGTAAGACGGTGTCCAAAGGTCTGTTGGGGGTATCAAAGCGATACCCTCGATGAATAGGGGTACCAACTGAGTACGAAATGAAGGTCCCCATAGTCGCCATACAAGTTATAGGAGGTGTCCAAAGAACGAAAAGGGTTCCATATTCGGCTGTTCCTACTATATGGTTCTCTGATGAGTGCTCTAAGGAGTAGTAAGACGGTGTCCAAAGGTCTGTTGGGGGTATCAAAGCGATACCCTCGATGAATAGGGGTACCAACTGAGTACGAAATGAAGGTCCCCATAGTCTTCATACAAGCTATACGAGGTGTCCAAAGTAACGAAAAGGGTTCCATAATCGGCTGTTCCTACCATATGGTTCTCTGATGACTGCTCTAAGGAGTAGTAAGACGGTGTCCATAGGTCTGTTGGGGGTATCAAAGCGATACCCTCGATGAATAGGGGTACCAACTGAGTACGATATGAAGGTCCCCATAGTCGCCATACAAGTTATAGGAGGTGTCCAAAGAACGAAAAGGGTTCCATATTCGGCTGTTCCTACCATATGGTTCTCTGATGACTGCTCTAAGGAGTAGTAAGACGGTGTCCAAAGGTCTGTTGGGGGTATCAAAGCGATACCCTCGATGAATAGGGGTATCAACTGAGTACGAATTGAAGGTCCCCATAGTCGCCATACAAGTTATAGGAGGTGTCCAAAGTACGAAAAGGGTTCCATATTCGGCTGTTCCTACTATATGGTTCTCTGATGACTGCTCTAAGGAGTAGTAAGACGGTGTCCAAAGGTCTGTTGGGGGTATCAAAGCGATACCCTCGATGAATAGGGGTACCAACTGAGTACGATATGAAGGTCCCATAGTCGCCATACAAGTTATAGGAGGTGTCCAAAGAACGAAAAGGGTTCCATATTCGGCTGTTCCTACTATATGGTTCTCTGATGACTGCTCCAACGAGTAGTAAGACGGTGTCCAAAGGTCTGTAAGGGGTATCAAAACGATACCCTCGATGAATAGGGGTACCAACTGAGTACGAAATGAAGGTCCCCGAAGTCGCCATACAAGTTGTAGGAGGTGTCCAAAGAACGAAAAGGGTTCCATATTCGGCTGTTCCTACTATATGGTTCTCTGATGACTGCTCTAAGGAGTAGTAAGACGGTGTCCAAAGGTCTGTTGGCGGTATCAAAGCGATACCCTCGATGAATAGGGGTATCAACTGAGTACGATTTGAAGGTCCCCATAGTCGCCATACAAGTTATAGGAGGTGTCCAAAGTACGAAAAGGGTTCCATATTCGGCTGTTCCTACTACATGGTTCTCTGATGACTGCTCTAAGGAGTAGTAAGATGGTGTCCAAAGGTCTGTTGGAGGTATCAAAGCGACACCCTCGATGAATAGGGGTATCAACTGAGTACGATACGAAGGTCCCCATAGTCGCCATACAAGTTATAGGAGGTGTCCAAAGAACGAAAAGGGTTCCATATTCGGCTGTTCCTACTATATGGTTCTCTGATGACTGCTCTAAGGAGTAGTAAGACGGTGTCCAAAGGTCTGTTGGGGGTATCAAAGCGATACCCTCGATGAATAGGGGTACCAACTGAGTACGAATTGAAGGTCCCCATAGTCGCCATACAAGTTATAGGAGGTGTCCAAAGAACGAAAAGGGTTCCATATTCGGCTGTTCCTACTATATGGTTCTCTGATGACTGCTCTAAGGAGTAGTAAGACGGTGTCCAAAGGTCTGTTGGGGGTATCAAAGCGATACCCTCGATGAATAGGGGTATCAACTGAGTACGATATGAAGGTCCCCATAGTCGCCATACAAGTTATAGGAGGTGTCCAAAGAACGAAAAGGGTTCCATATTCGGCTGTTCCTACTATATGGTTCTCTGATGACTGCTCTAAGGAGTAGTAAGACGGTGTCCAAAGGTCTGTTGGGGGTATCAAAGCGATACCCTCGATGAATAGGGGTACCAACTGAGTACGATATGAAGGTCCCCATAGTCGCCATACAAGTTATAGGAGGTGTCCAAAGAACGAAAAGGGTTCCATATTCGGCTGTTCCTACTATATGGTTCTCTGATGACTGCTCTAAGGAGTAGTAAGACGGTGTCCAAAGGTCTGTTGGGGGTATCAAAGCGATACCCTCGATGAATAGGGGTACCAACTGAGTACGAAATGAAGGTCCCCATAGTCGCCATACAAGTTATAGGAGGTGTCCAAAGAACGAAAAGGGTTCCATATTCGGCTGTTCCTACTATATGGTTCTCTGATGACTGCTCTAAGGAGTAGTAAGACGGTGTCCAAAGGTCTGTTGGGGGTATCAAAGCGATACCCTCGATGAATAGGGGTACCAACTGAGTACGATATGAAGGTCCCCATAGTCGCCATACAAGTTATAGGAGGTGTCCAAAGAACGAAAAGGGTTCCATATTCGGCTGTTCCTACTATATGGTTCTCTGATGACTGCTCTAAGGAGTAGTAAGACGGTGTCCAAAGGTCTGTTGGGGTATCAAAGCGATACCCTCGATGAATAGGGGTACCAACTGAGTACGAATGAAGGTCCCATAGTCGCCATACAAGTTATAGGAGGTGTCCAAAGAACGAAAAGGGTTCCATATTCGGCTGTTCCTACTATATGGTTCTCTGATGACTGCTCTAAGGAGTAGTAAGACGGTGTCCAAAGGTCTGTTGGGGGTATCAAAGCGATACCCTCGATGAATAGGGGTATCAACTGAGTACGATATGAAGGTCCCCATAGTCGCCATACAAGTTATAGGAGGTGTCCAAAGAACGAAAGGGTTCCATATTCGGCTGTTCCTACTATTGGTTCTCTGATGACTGCTCTAAGGAGTAGTAAGACGGTGTCCAAAGGTCTGTTGGGGGTATCAAACGATACCCTCGATGAATAGGGGTACCAACTGAGTACGATATGAAGGTCCCCATAGTCGCCATACAAGTTATAGGAGGTGTCCAAAGAACGAAAAGGGTTCCATATTCGGCTGTTCCTACTATATGGTTCTCTGATGACTGCTCTAAGGAGTAGTAAGACGGTGTCCAAAGGTCTGTTGGGGGTATCAAAGCGATACCCTCGATGAATAGGGGTACCAACTGAGTACGAAATGAAGGTCCCCATAGTCGCCATACAAGTTATAGGAGGTGTCCAAAGAACGAAAAGGGTTCCATATTCGGCTGTTCCTACTATATGGTTCTCTGATGACTGCTCTAAGGAGTAGTAAGACGGTGTCCAAAGGTCTGTTGGGGTATCAAAGCGATACCCTCGATGAATAGGGGTATCAACTGAGTACGATACTGAAGGTCCCCATAGTCGCCATACAAGTTATAGGAGGTGTCCAAAGAACGAAAAGGGTTCCATATTCGGCTGTTCCTACTATATGGTTCTCTGATGACTGCTCTAAGGAGTAGTAAGACGGTGTCCAAAGGTCTGTTGGGGGTATCAAAGCGATACCCTCGATGAATAGGGGTACCAACTGAGTACGATATGAAGGTCCCCATAGTCGCCATACAAGTTATAGGAGGTGTCCAAAGAACGAAAAGGGTTCCATATTCGGCTGTTCCTACTATATGGTTCTCTGATGACTGCTCTAAGGAGTAGTAAGACGGTGTCCAAAGGTCTGTTGGGGGTATCAAACGATACCCTCGATGAATAGGGGTACCAACTGAGTACGATATGAAGGTCCCCATAGTCGCCATACAAGTTATAGGAGGTGTCCAAAGTACGAAAAGGGTTCCATATTCGGCTGTTCCTACCATATGGTTCGCTGATGACTGCTCTAAGGAGTAGTAAGACGGTGTCCAAAGGTCTGTTGGGGGTATCAAAGCGATACCCTCGATGAATAGGGGTACCAACTGAGTACGATATGAAGGTCCCCATAGTCGCCATACAAGTTATAGGAGGTGTCCAAAGTACGAAAAGGGTTCCATATTCGGCTGTTCCTACTATATGGTTCTCTGATGACTGCTCTAAGGAGTAGTAAGACGGTGTCCAAAGGTCTGTTGGGGGTATCAAAGCGATACCCTCGATGAATAGGGGTACCAACTGAGTACGAACCCCATAGTCGCCATACAAGTTATAGGAGGTGTCCAAAGAACGAAAAGGGTTCCATATTCGGCTGTTCCTACTATATGGTTCTCTGATGACTGCTCTAAGGAGTAGTAAGACGGTGTCCAAAGGTCTGTTGGGGGTATCAAAGCGATACCCTCGATGAATAGGGGTATCAACTGAGTACGATATGAAGGTCCCCATAGTCGCCATACAAGTTATAGGAGGTGTCCAAAGAACGAAAAGGGTTCCATATTCGGCTGTTCCTACTATATGGTTCTCTGATGACTGCTCTAAGGAGTAGTAAGACGGTGTCCAAAGGTCTGTTGGGGGTATCAAAACGATACCCTCGATGAATAGGGGTACCAACTGAGTACGAAATGAAGGTCCTTATAGTCTTCATAAAAGTTATACGAGGTGTCCAAAGTACGAAAAGGGTTCCATATTCGGCTGTTCCTACTATATGGTTCTCTGATGACTGCTCTAAGGAATAGTAAGACGGTGTCCAAAGGTCTGTTGGGGGTATCAAAGCGATACCCTCGATGAATAGGGGTATCAACTGAGTACGAAATGAAGGTCCCCATAGTTGCCATACAAGTTATAGGAGGTGTCCAAAGAACGAAAAGGGTTCCATAATCGGCTGTTCCTACTATTTGGTTCTTTGATGACTGCTCCAAGGAGTAGTAAGGCTGTGTCCAAAGGTCTGTAAGGGGTATTAAAACGATACCCTCGATGAATAGGGGTACCAACTGAGTACGAAATGAAGGTCCCCGAAGTCGCCATACAAGGTATAGGAGGTGTCCAAAGAACGAAAAGGGTTCCATATTCGGCTGTTCCTACTATATGGTTCCCTGATGACTGCTCCAAGGAGTAGTAAGACGGTGTCCAAAGGTCTGTTGGGGGTATCAAAACGATACCCTCGATGAATAGGGGTACCAACTGAGTACGATATGAAGGTCCCCATAGTCGCCATACAAGTTATAGGAGGTGTCCAAAGTACGAAAAGGGTTCCATATTCGGCTGTTCCTACTACATGGTTCTCTGATGACTGCTCTAAGGAGTAGTAAGACGGTGTCCATAGGTCTGTTGGGGGTATCAAAGCGATACCCTCGATGAATAGGGGTACCAAATGAGTACGAAATGAAGGTCCCCATAGTCTTCATAAAAGCTATACGAGGTGTCCAAAGTACGAAAAGGGTTCCATAATCGGCTGTTCCTACCATATGGTTCTCTGATGACTGCTCTAAGGAGTAGTAAGACGGTGTCCAAAGGTCTGTTGGGGGTATCAAAGCGATACCCTCGATGAATAGGGGTATCAACTGAGTACGATTTGAAGGTCCCCATAGTCGCCATACAAGTTATAGGAGGTGTTCAAAGAACGAAACGGGTTCCATATTCGGCTGTTCCTACTATATGGTTCTCTGATGACTGCTCTAAGGAGTAGTAAGACGGTGTTCAAAGGTCTGTTGGGGGTATCAAAGCGATACCCTCGATGAATAGGGGTACCAACTGAGTACGAAATGAAGGTGCCCGTATTCGCCATACAAGTTATAGGAGGTGTCCAAAGAACGAAAAGGGTTCCATATTCGGCTGCTCCGACTGTTTGGTTCTCTGATGACTGCTCTAAGGAGTAGTAAGACGGTGTCCAAAGGTCTTTTGGGGGTATCAAAGCGATACCCTCGATGAATAGGGGTATCAACTGAGTACGATATGAAGGTCCCCATAGTCGCCATACAAGTTGTAGGAGGTGTCCAAAGAACGGAAAGGGTTCCATATTCGGCTGTTCCTACTGTTTGGTTCCCTGATGGCTGCTCCCAGGAGTAGTAAGACTGTGTCCAAAGGTCTGTTGGGGGTATCAAAACGATGCCCTCGATGAATAGGGGTACCAACTGAGTACGAAATGAAGGTCCCCATAGTCGCCATACAAATTGAAGGTCGTGTCCAAAGAACGAAAAGGGTTCCATATTCGGCTGTTCCTACTATTTGGTTTTTTGATGACTGCTCCAAGGAGTAGTAAGACTGTGTCCAAGGGTTTGTTGGGGGTATCAAAGCGATACCCTCGATGAATAGGGGAACCAACTGAGTACGAAATGAAGGTCCCCGAAGTCGCCATACAAGTTGTAGGAGGTGTCCAAAGAACGGAAAGGGTCCCATATTCGGCTGTTCCTACTGTTTGGTTCCCTGATGGCTGCTCCCAGGAGTAGTAAGACTGTGTCCAAAGGTCTGTTGGGGGTATCAAAACGATGCCCTCGATGAATAGGGGTACCAACTGAGTACGCGATGAAGGTCCCCATAGTCGCCAAACAAGTTATAGGAGGTGTCCAAAGAACGAAAAGGGTTCCATATTCGTCTGTTCCTACTATTTGGTTCTCTGATGACTGCTCCAAGGAGTAGTAAGACTGTATCCAAAGGTCTGTTGGGGGTATCAAAACGATACCCTCGATGAATAGGGGAACCAACTGAGTACGAAATGAAGGTCCCCGAAGTCGCCATACAAGTTGTAGGAGGTGTCCAAAGAACGGAAAGGGTCCCATAATCGGCTGATCCTACTGTTTGGTTCTCTGATGGCTGCTCCCAGGAGTAGTAAGACTGTGTCCAAAGGTCTGTTGGGGGTATCAAAACGATGCCCTCGATGAATAGGGGTACCAACTGATTACTAAATGAAGGTCCCCATAGTCGCCATACAAGTTGTAGGAGGTGTCCAAAGAACGAAAAGGTTTCCATAATCGGCTGTTCCTACTATTGGGTTCTTTGATGGCTGCTCCAACGAGTAGTAAGACTGTGTCCAAAGGTCTGTTGGGGGTATCAAAACGATACCCTCGATGAATAGGGGTACCAACTGAGTACGACATGAAGGTCCCCATAGTCGCCATACAAGTTGTAGGAAGTGTCCAAAGAACGAAAAGGGTTCCATAATCGGCTGTTCCTACTGTATGGTTCCCTGATGGCTGCTCCAAGGAGTAGTAAGACTGTGTCCAAAGGTCTGTTGGGGGTATCAAAACGATACCCTCGATGAATAGGGGTACCAACTGAGTACGACATGAAGGTCCCCATAGTCGCCATACAAGTTGTAGGAAGTGTCCAAAGAACGAAAAGGGTTCCATATTCCTCTGTTCCTACTATATGGTTCTCTGCTGACTGCTCCAAGGAGTAGTAAGACTGTGTCCAAATGTCTGTAAGGGGTATAGTTAAGACGACAGCGCAGTAAGGAGTTAAGACGACAGCGCAACACGAGAAACGCCACGCAGCAGAACGCGCCACCGATAAACAAACAAACCACGCACGACCGATAAACAAACAAACCACAAAGCAGCGCGCACAACATAATTTGCAACGCAGCATTATTCAGCACGCAGCATAATTCAACACGGACCAGCGCACCAGCATCCATCCAAACAGTTCAGTTGATACTCAGACGCTAATCCGAACGGTTATTAACTCCGCCGGTCGATGGAAATAAAGTTAAGTTTTTTTTAAAAACACTTCTCCCGGACACCGTGCGTTAACTGGCGCCCGAATAGGGACCGCGCTATGTGAAAAATAAAGTTAAGGTGCAAGTGAAAAGTAACCACGTTAGAGTGAAAGTTACCACCAAATCCTAAACTAAAAAAGACTTCCTGATCGCCGAGTGCAGCCGTGTGAAAAGGATCCCGAGTCACCTGTGCAGTTAGCAGCTCACGCAGGACAAAAAGGAACCATCCATCACACTGAGAAGGAAGAATATCATAGCCGGTTTCCCAGCAAAAAACAACACATCGCCCGTTAGAGGAGCGAAAAACAACATAAGGCCCGTTAGAGGAGCGAAAAACAACATAAGGCCCGCTAGAGGAGCTGATACAGACAACATAAGACGTACATCCAACGCCCGAAACAGGATGCGTATGGTACCGTAAGTACAGTGAATTATAAAAAATCGTAAGTGAAAATTTCAAACAGTGAAAAAAAATCAAAAACGAGTATTAAAAACGATTGCAAATTAATATTACATATTACTAACTCAATCAAGTGAAGTTAAAAACGTGTTTAAACTAACGAAAAAATCCTGGAGGATCTAATTAATTCATTACAATCTCTAACATTGAAAATGTCGAGACCCGAACTTGATCAAATTATCAACCGCATTGCCGCACTCGAAGCGTGCAATATTGCCCCCACATTTATCGATTATTCTGATCCACCGCTTTATTTCACAAAGCCAGATGGAACAAGTGTAAATCCTGAAACTTTTGAAAAAATTCCCGATTTGGTAAAAGATCTACCAACATTCACTGGGGATCCCAGCGAACTGAATAGCTGGTTAAATGATGTAGACAGTTTAGTGAAACTCTATCAAACTAAAGGTACAGATACCATCGAACGTCAAAATAAATACCACATGATCTGCAAATTCATTCGTAGAAAAATACGCGGTGAAGCGAATGACTCACTCGTCGCTTCAAACGTAGGCATAAATTGGAACCTGATCAAAAATTGATCACCTATTACGGCGAAAAACGTGACTTGGAAACATTGGACTTCCAACTCATGAGCGTGCAACAGAAGAACCGCTCACTTGAAGTATATTACGACGAGGTGAACAGATTACTGTCCCTCATCGCAAATCAAATAAATACCGATGAAAGGTTTACACACCCCGAATCTTCCAGAGCTTTAATCGAAATGTACAACAAAAAAGCAATTGATGCTTTCATGAGAGGACTCGATGGAGACGTTTACAAGTTCATAAGGAATTATGAGCCAACATCGCTTGCAGGAGCATACAGCTATTGTATCTCTTTCCAAAATATTGAATGCAGAAAAATGTTAACAAAACCGAGAACATACACTCCACCAACGGCACCAAGGAATATGATTCCCTTACCGCCACCAACACCAATAAGGTACACACATGCCCAGCCACCACCTAGGCCTCATTACCCAAAACCTCCAATGTATGGAAATCGAAATTTTAACAATTTCATTCCAAGGCACCAACAGCCCTTTCAAAAAATGCAATCTAATCAATTTCAACGTCAACTTCCACCAGAACCGATGGACGTTGATCAATCTATCAGAACTCGCCAAGTAAATTACGGAAATCGTCCAAATTCAAACAATGTGAGACCACCAAAACGACCTAGAGTCAATAATATCCAAACAAACGCCGGAAACATAAACAACATTAATCATATAGCAGATGCCAATCTTGCACAAACATTCGAAAACGTAAACAACAACGTGAATAACACAACGGTTGACAATGTGCAACAGTCATTCGAACGATATTTCAGAACAATTGAAAAACAAGAAGGTAATAACTTCAGAGAAACTTTTGAAGAAGCAGAGCTGAATTTTTTAGAATAAACTCAGCGTTGCCTTACTTCTTATTCTATGGTAACGCTTCAGAACCACTCAAAATGTTAATTGATACTGGATCTAATAAAAATTACATACATCCAAAATATGCAAAAATTTCACACAAGGTTGATAAACCATTTTTCGTATCATCCGTAGCAGGAGATATTAAAATCGACGCTTATTCTCAAGCACGATTATTCAAACCATATTCAGATAAAATGCTAAAATTTTATCATTTAGAAAATTTAAAATCGTTTGATGCCATAATTGGACACGATTCACTAAAGGAAATTAAAGCAGTAATTGACACAGCCAATGAAATATTAATCATTGATGGCACACATGTCATTCCATTACAACAATACCAACTACAGGAAGTAAATAAAATAAACATTCGTGATAATCATCTGAACCAAAACGAAAAAAGAAAGCTACATGACCTATTACAGGAATATCAAGATCTTTTCCAACCACCAGATTTGAAACTACCTTGTACATCGCGAGTAAAAGCGACAATAAGAACAAAAGATGAATCACCAGTTTATAGTAAAACGTATCCCTATCCCCAAGCACTTAAAGGTGAAGTTAACAAGCAAATTGAAAAACTCCTAAATGATGGAATCATCAGACCTTCGAAATCCCCATACAATGCACCAGTGTGGATTGTTCCAAAAAAACTGGATGCTGCCAATGAAAAAAAATATAGACTTGTCGTAGACTACAGAAAATTGAACACTCAAACAATAAGCGATAAATATCCTATTCCGGATCCATCTACTGTTTTAGCCAATCTAGGTTCAAATAAATATTTCACAACTCTTGACTTAGCGTCAGGATTTCATCAAGTACCTATGTCGGAAAATGATATCGAAAAAACTGCATTTTCAATAAACAACGGAAAATATGAATTCGTACGCATGCCATTTGGTTTAAAAAATGCCCCTTCAATATTCCAACGCGTCATGGACGACACTTTAAGGGAACACATCGGAAAAATTTGTCACATATACATCGATGACATAATCATTTTTAGCAAAACAGTTGAAGAACATCTGCAAAATTTAAGAATTGTTCTAGAAACTCTGAGAGCCGCTAATTTCAAAATACAACCGGATAAATCTGAATTTCTAAAGACAGAAGTTGAATTCCTCGGATTCATAGTCTCAAGTGTAGGACTTAAACCAAATATAAAAAAGATTGAAGCCATAAAAAAATTCCCAGAACCACAAAACCTTAAAGAACTAAGAAGATTCTTAGGAATGTCAGGTTACTACCGCAGGTTTATTAAAAACTATGCACAACTGGCAAAACCCATCACAAAACTCCTAAGAGGGGAGGATGGCCATCGCCAAATTTCCAAACACGAATCAAAAAATTTCCCTATTAAATTTGATCAAACCGCAAAAAACGCATTTCAAACCCTTAAAGACATAATATCTTCTAATGATGTTTTAGCTTTTCCAGATTTCCAGAAGCCATTCGAACTAACAACAGATGCATCGGAAAAAGCACTAGGAGCTGTGCTTTCACAAAAATGTCACGACGGTGATAGACCGATAACCTTCATTTCTCGTACTCTTTCCAAAACAGAGGAAACTTATGCAACCAACGAAAAGGAAATGCTTGCCATCGTTTGGGCACTACAAACATTGAGAAATTTCATATACGGAGCTAAAATTAATATTCATACAGATCATCAACCATTAACATTTGCTTTATCTCCGCAGAACAACAACGCAAAACTGAAAAGATGGAAATCTTTCATGGAGGAACACGATTACCAATTATTCTACAAACCCGGAAGATCAAACGTTGTAGCAGATGCACTTTCCCGTATACAACTAAACTCATTGACGCCAACTCAGCACTCAGCTGACGAAGACGATCATTCTTATATACCTTCAACAGAAGCACCAATTAATGTATTCCACAACCAACTAGTATTTAAAATTGGAACTAATTCTTCATACCAATTAATTACCCCTTTCCCAAAATTCAGAAGACATATTTTTATTGAACCAACATTTACTTCTGATTTTATCAAGGATAAATTCAAAAAATTAATCAATCCAAATGTAATTAATGGAATTCACACAGATGAACAAACAATGGGAATTATCCAAGAAGTTTATAAAACTCTCTACAATCCAAAAACAATCAAAGCTAGATTTTCCCAAAGACAAGTACAAGACCTATGCGATGAAGAAACACAAATTGAAAAATCAAGAATATTCATAATTTTGCTCACAGAAATGCTAAGGAAAACTCATTGCAATTTATAAAAAAATTCTACTTTCCCGGAATGAGAAAAAGTATTCAAAACATTGTAAAAAATTGTGAGATATGTAAAACAGAAAAATACGAGAGAAAACCCCAAGAATTTATACCAGTAAAAACACCAATACCGACATATCCTGGAGAAATTATCCATATTGACATATTTGCTTATAACGCAAACTTTTTATTTATCTCATCTATAGATAAATTTTCAAAATACGTTAAAATACGACCGATAAAATCGAAATCAATCGCTGATATAAAGGAAGTTTTACTACAACTCCTATATGACTGGGACTTACCAGCTCAAATTGTAATAGACAACGAATGTACGTTTGTCTCAAACGTTATCGAACAATCAATACTAAACCTAGGAACAAAAATATTTAAAACTCCAGTTAATCGTTCAGAAACGAATGGACAAATAGAACGTTGCCATTCAACAATTAGAGAAATCGCTAGATGCACAAAAAAACTCAATCCAGAGATGAGCATTATAACATTAGTACAACAAGCTGTTTATAAGTATAATCACAGCATACATTCATTCATAAAGGATACACCACGAAATGTGTATGTAGGAGAAATATCAAACGATCCGTTAGAGAGATCAAGAATAAGAGAAAAAACAAATGAAAGAATACTACAGATATTCAGAAAGAATGAAGAAAAAATCAAAGATGAAAAATATAAGGATTACGTAGAAAACGAATATGCATTCGAAAAGAAAAAGACGAATAACAAACGCGAAAGTCGTTTTAATGCAGTAAAAGTAAAGGAGAATCATCCAACATATATTATCGATTCAAACAATCGAAAAATACATAAAGTAAACTTAAGAAAGTAATGAAAAAATATTAATACTTTTTCAAAATTGTTTTAACTATCGTTACAGAATACTTACGATCCTGTTGATCAAACTAATTTTCGCAGACATAAACATATATGATTTAAATAACAATCCATTAGCCATAATACCGATAGGTAAAGCTAAGATTCAAATTGGATACGTAAGAACAATACATCCAATAGATTTAACTGATATAAACGAAACAATAGAGAAAACATTACAAGATAGTCCAAATGGAAATTCTACTGAATCTATCGAAATTTGATCAGCATAAAAGCTAGCATGCTAAAGGACACTTTTGCGAAAATCAAACCATTTGTGAAAAGACAAAAACGATGGGACACGATAGGAAAAATTTGGAAATGGATCGCTGGAACTCCAGATGCAGACGACCTACATGTCATAAACTCCACAATGAACTCCCTGATAGCAGAAAGCAACAAACAAATAATAATCAACCAAGGCTTCAACGACAGGTTGAAACAAATAACTGATGTCGCTAACCAAGTCGTAAATATCGAAAACGAACGCTATGAGTCACACCAAGTGGAAATTCGGAAACTTATTCTACTTTCCAACATAAATATGCTACAAGAAAAATTGGATGTCATAGAAGACGCTATACTGTTAGCTAAAAACGGTATTCCGAGCAGTAAGCTACTATCCCTTGAGGATCTGACATCAATAGAACAGTTTCTTGAGAAGAATAACATTAAATACAACACACCGGAAGAATTGCTAAGGCAATCAACTGCCCAAGTAGCAGTAAATGAATCTCATATACTATACATGCTAAAGTTCCCCAAACTATCTTCAAAAATCTACGAGTACGAATACATTGACTCGATAATACAACACGATGCACGTATAATCGTCACACAAAACTTTATATTACAAAATCAAACCCACGTATATTCCATGACAGAGAAGTGCCAACAACAAGAAGATGTTTATATATGTCCGCAAATCGGCATACAACAACCCACAACATGCATTCAACAAATTGTGAGAAGAGAAGATTCACAATGTGACTACGAAAAGATTTATAGTCGAGGCTTCATAAAAAGAATCAAAGACGACACAATACTAATCAACGACGCAATAGCAGAAATCGCATCAAACTGCAGCAAAATGAACCAAGTACTGAACGGTTCCTACGTCATACAATTCGAAAATTGTAACATTATCATTAATGGAGAAATTTATTCAAACGACGAAGTCACCATTCCTGGTAAACCATTCAAATCAACAGCAGGAATCAACATCGATAAGGGTGAAATCGAACATAAACCGCCTCTCCAACTCGTACAAAAACTCACCATAGAACATAGAGAAAAACTAAAAAGTATTAACTTGCAGAATGATTCTCTAAGATGGAAAATTAATGTATTCGGAGGAACTTTTGCATTCATATGCCTATGCGCATTTATAATCTGTTTATTCTTCCACTTCAAGAGAACGACGATAAAAGTAAACCTGACTCAAGCGAAACGACCAGAAACGTTCGTTAGCAGACCAACTTCATTCCACGCAGCAACGAGACTTTGAGGGCAAAGTCATTTAAGAGGGGAGGAGTTAAGACGACAGCGCAGTAAGGAGTTAAGACGACAGCGCAACACGAGAAACGCCACGCAGCAGAACGCGCCACCGATAAACAAACAAACCACGCACGACCGATAAACAAACAAACCACAAAGCAGCGCGCACAACATAATTTGCAACGCAGCATTATTCAGCACGCAGCATAATTCAACACGGACCAGCGCACCAGCATCCATCCAAACAGTTCAGTTGATACTCAGACGCTAATCCGAACGGTTATTAACTCCGCCGGTCGATGGAAATAAAGTTAAGTTTTTTTTAAAAACACTTCTCCCGGACACCGTGCGTTAACTGTAGTACCGGGTACCTTATACACTGACTGATTGGCGTGTCACAACGAGGTGATCGACAGTCGCACTTTGGCGTGCTCGGCTCCGCATCCGTCGGGGCCGTGGGCGCCTGCAGTGTGGTACTAGGGAACCAGAGTTGTGTGTTGGTATGTGTATAATGGACGGATCATTACCTATCAAACAAGTCTGAGAGTGAGGTTGCCAAACGCATCGTCGGCACAATATGCTGACGCGCACGCTACAACCACAAGATGGTGTAGCACACTTGGTAGAGTTGAGCGAAAGCAACTCTTTCAAAGGGATACACATACCACTGACTCGGTGCAGGTCAGTAAAGACGCACACTTTGGCAGTACCGGGTACCTTATACACTGACTGATTGTCGTGTCACAAAGGGGTGATCGACAGTTGCACTTTGGCATGCTCGGCTCCGCATCCGTCGGGGCCGTGGGCGCCTGCAGTGTGGTACTAGGGAACCAGAGGTGTGTGTTGGTATGTGTATAATGGACGGATCATTACCGATCAAACAAGTCTGAGAGTGAGGTTGCCAAACGCATCGTCGGCACAATATGCTGACGCGCACGCTACAACCACAAGATGGTGTAGCACACTTGGTAGAGTTGAGCGAAAGCAACTCTTTCAAAGGGATACACATACCACTGACTCGGTGCAGGTCAGTAAAGACGCACACTTTGGCAGTACCGGGTACCTTATACACTGACTGATTGTCGTGTCACAACGGGGTGATCGACAGTCGCACTTTGGCGTGGTCGGCTCCGCATCCGTCGGGGCCGTGGGCGCCTGCAGTGTGGTACTAGGGAACCAGAGTTGTGTGTTGGTATGTGTATAATGGACGGATTATTACCTATCAAACAAGTCCGAGAGTGAGGTTGCCAAACGCATTGTCGGCACAATATGCTGACGCGCACGCTACAATCACAAGATGGTGTAGCACACTTGGTAGAGTTGAGCGAAAGCAACTCTTTCAAAGGGATACACATACCACTGACTCGGTGCAGGTCAGTAAAGACGCACACTTTGGCAGTACCGGGTACCTTATACACTGACTGATTGTCGTGTCACAACGGGGTGATCGACAGTCGCACTTTGGCGTGCTCGGCTCCGCATCCGTCGAGGCCGTGGGCGCCTGCAGTGTGGTACTAGGGAACCAGAGTTGTGTGTTGGTTTGTGTATAATGGACGGATCATTACCGATCAAACAAGTCCGGGAGTGAGGTTGCCAAATGCCTCGTCGGCATTATATGCTGACGCGCACGCTACAACCACAAGATGGTGTTGCACACTTGGTAGAGTTGAGCGAAAGCAACTCTTTCAAAGGGATACACATACCACTGACTCGGTGCAGGTCAGTAAAGACGCACACTTTGGCAGTACCGGGTACCTTATACACTGACTGATTGTCGTGTCACAACGGGGTGATCGACAGTCGCACTTTGGCGTGGTCGGCTCCGCAACCGTAGGGGCCGTGGGCGCCTGCAGTGTGGTACTAGGGAACCAGAGTTGTGTGTTGGTATGTGTATAATGGACGGATTATTACCTATCAAACAAGTCCGAGAGTGAGGTTGCCAAACGCATCGTCGGCACAATATGCTGACGCGCACGCTACAACCACAAGATGGTGTAGCACACTTGGTAGAGTTGAGCGAAAGCAACTCTTTCAAAGGGATACACATACCACTGACTCGGTGCAGGTCAGTAAAGACGCACAATTTGGTAGTACCGGGTACCTTATACACTGACTGATTGTCGTGTCACAAAGGGGTGATCGACAGTCGCACTTTGGCGTGCTCGGCTCCGCATCCGTCGAGGCCGTGGGCGCCTGCAGTGTGGTACTAGGGAACCAGAGTTGTGTGTTGGTTTGTGTATAATGGACGGATCATTACCGATCAAACAAGTCCGGGAGTGAGGTTGCCAAATGCCTCGTCGGCATTATATGCTGACGCGCACGCTACAACCACAAGATGGTGTAGCACACTTGGTAGAGTTGAGCGAAAGCAACTCTTTCAAAGGGATACACATACCACTGACTCGGTGCAGGTCAGTAAAGACGCACACTTTGGCAGTACCGGGTACCTTATACACTGACTGATTGTCGTGTCACAACGGGGTGATCGACAGTCGCACTTTGGCGTGCTCGGCTCCGCATCCGTCGGGGCCGTGGGCGCCTGCAGTGTGGTACTAGGGAACCAGAGTTGTGTGTTGGTTCGTGTAAAATGGACGGATTATTACCTATCAAACAAGTCCAAGAGTGAGGTTGCCAAACGCATCGTCGGCACAATATGCTGACGCGCACGCTACAACCACAAGATGGTGTAGCACACTTGGTAGAGTTGAGCGAAAGCAACTCTTTCAAAGGGATACACATACCACTGACTCGGTGCAGGTCAGTAAAGACGCACACTTTGGCAGTACCGGGTACCTTATACACTGACTGATTGGCGTGTCACAACGGGGTGATCGACAGTCGCACTTTGGCGTGCTCGGCTCCGCATCCGTCGAGGCCGTGGGCGCCTGCAGTGTGGTACTAGGGAACCAGAGTTGTGTGTTGGTTCGTGTAAAATGGACGGATTATTACCTATCAAACAAGTCCAAGAGTGAGGTTGCCAAACGCATCGTCGGCATTAAATGCTGACGCGCACGCTACAACCACAAGATGGTGTAGCACACTTGGTAGAGTTGAGCGAAAGCAACTCTTTCAAAGGGATACACATACCACTGACTCGGTGCAGGTCAGTAAAGACGCACACTTTGGCAGTACCGGGTACCTTATACACTGACTGATTGGCGTGTCACAACGGGGTGATCGACAGTCGCACTTTGGCGTGCTCGGCTCCGCATCCGTCGGGGCCGTGGGCGCCTGCAGTGTGGTACTAGGGAACCAGAGTTGTGTGTTGGTTCGTGTAAAATGGACGGATTATTACCTATCAAACAAGTCCAAGAGTGAGGTTGCCAAACGCATCGTCGGCACAATATGCTGACGCGCACGCTACAACCACAAGATGGTGTAGCACACTTGGTAGAGTTGAGCGAAAGCAACTCTTTCAAAGGGATACACATACCACTGACTCGGTGCAGGTCAGTAAAGACGCACAATTTGGCAGTACCGGGTACCTTATACACTGACTGATTGTCGTGTCACAACGGGGTGATCGACAGTCGCACTTTGGCGTGCTCGGCTCCGCATCCGTCGGGGCCGTGGGCGCCTGCAGTGTGGTACTAGGGAACCAGAGTTGTGTGTTGGTTCGTGTAAAATGGACGGATTATTACCTATCAAACAAGTCCAAGAGTGAGGTTGCCAAACGCATCGTCGGCACAATATGCTGACGCGCACGCTACAACCACAAGATGGTGTAGCACACTTGGTAGAGTTGAGCGAAAGCAACTCTTTCAAAGGGATACACATACCACTGACTCGGTGCAGGTCAGTAAAGACGCACACTTTGGCAGTACCGGGTACCTTATACACTGACTGATTGGCGTGTCACAACGGGGTGATCGACAGTCGCACTTTGGCGTGCTCGGCTCCGCATCCGTCGAGGCCGTGGGCGCCTGCAGTGTGGTACTAGGGAACCAGAGTTGTGTGTTGGTTTGTGTATAATGGACGGATCATTACCGATCAAACAAGTCTGAGAGTGAGGTTGCCAAACGCATCGTCGGCATTATATGCTGACGCGCACGCTACAACCACAAGATGGTGTTGCACACTTGGTAGAGTTGAGCGAAAGCAACTCTTTCAAAGGGATACACATACCACTGACTCGGTGCAGGTCAGTAAAGACGCACAATTTGGCAGTACCGGGTACCTTATACACTGACTGATTGTCGTGTCACAACGGGGTGATCGACAGTCGCACTTTGGCGTGCTCGGCTCCGCATCCGTGGGGGCCGTGGGCGCCTGCAGTGTGGTACTAGGGAACCAGAGTTGTGTGTTGGTTCGTGTAAAATGGACGGATTATTACCGATCAAACAAGTCCAAGAGTGAGGTTGCCAAACGCATCGTCGGCACAATATGCTGACGCGCACGCTACAACCACAAGATGGTGTAGCACACTTGGTAGAGTTGAGCGAAAGCAACTCTTTCAAAGGGATACACATACCACTGACTCGGTGCAGGTCAGTAAAGACGCACACTTTGGCAGTACCGGGTACCTTATACACTGACTGATTGTCGTGTCACAAAGGGGTGATCGACAGTCGCACTTTGGCGTGCTCGGCTCCGCATGCGTCGGGGCCGTGGGCGCCTGCAGTGTGGTACTAGGGAACCAGAGTTGTGTGTTGTTATGTGTATAATGGACGGATCATTACCTACCGTACAAGTCCAAGAGTGAGGTTGCCAAACGCATCGTCGGCATTATATGCTGACGCGCACGCTACAACCACAAGATGGTGTAGCACACTTGGAAGAGTTGAGCGAAAGCAACTCTTTCAAAGGGATACACATACCGCTGACTCGGTGCAGGTCAGTTAAAGTTTTCGTTGCGCCTAAGAGTACTTTTTTTTTCTTAGTCCCAGAAATCCGTCACTGAACATCACGACTTACGCAGACATGTTCCCCAGGTCCTCCCATATACGACACCGGAGCAAGTATGAAGAATGAAAATTATGTGTGTATGAAACATATAATGTGCCTCAGAGTACATTTTTTTTTCTAAGTCCCAGAAATTCGTCACTGAACATCACGACTTACGCAGACATGTTCCCCAGGTCCTCCCATATACGACACCGGAGCAAGTATGAAGAATGAAAATTATGTGTGTATGAAACATATAATGTGCCTCAGAGTACTTTTTTTTTTCTAAGTCCCAGAAATTCGTCACTGAACATCACGACTTGCGCAGACATGTTCCCCAGGTCCTCCCATATACGGCACCGGAACAAGTATGAAGAATGAAAATTATGTGTGTATGGAACATATAATGTGCCTGAGAGCACATTTTTTTTCTAAGTCCTAGAAATTCGTCACTGAACATCACGACTTACAAACACATGTTCCCCAGGTCCTCCCATATACGGCACTGGAACAAGTATGAAGTATGAAAATTTTTGGTCACAGCATGAAATCCTTCTAATGATCATGAAAACAGCATCGGATCACTTATCTGACCATTAAAAGTGAACCAAAACCCTATTTGGACAAACGTTTTGGTCCTATGACAAAATCACTTTTCATATATGTCATGGTCGAAAATTTTCCAAGTCCCAAAAAATCACATTTTCTCGAATATCTCGAAAACTACGTATCGGACAGGGGTCAACCAAGGTGTTTTAGAAAGGTCTCATATCGGCATCCTGAGTTCCCATACTGGCCATAGGCCATGGGGTCCCGAACGAAAAAATTTTGGTCCGAGGGTCAAAATTTTTTTTCTCATAAATTTGTTCAAAACGCTGTCGGAACGCGCCTTAGATCATGAAAAGTCTATTTGAAAGTATTTTGCAAAAGTTGGGTTGGCCTATGACTTACATGGCCACGTCCTAGGTCCGAGTTCCCAAGGTCGTGTTCTTCAGTGACCAAAAAAAATGGCCACTTGTGGGAGATGCAAAATGTTCATTTCGTATTATAGGGGACACAGTATCGCAGCGAAAATTTCAGAAATGGCCTAAAACGTGAAGAAATGATGGGGTATGTACGAAAAGAAGGTTTTTTTTGGTCAAACGGTGAAATTTTTTTTCTATGAACATTTTGGTCTCCCACCGTTCATGAATTTCTAGGACCAAAAATCGAAAAATTTAAAACTTCACGATCGAAAGGGAATCGCATATGTGGTGTTCCTAGGTGTGTACGGTGTACGAAAAACGGGTTCACGATGAGATATCAAGCAAATAAGTGGACCTAAAGTGAGTTATACGGGTAAGACGTGGTGTCCAAAGACCGAAATAGGGGTACCAACTGAGTACGAAATGAAGGTCCTCGAAGTCGCCATACAAGTTATAGGAGGTGTCCAAAGTACGAAAAGGGTTCCATATTCGGCTGTTCCTACTAAATGGTTCCCTGATGACTGCTCTAAGGAGTATTGAGACGGTGTCCAAAGGTCTCTTGGGGGTATCAAAGCGATACCCTCGATGAATAGGGGTACCAACTGAGTACGACATGAAGGTCCCCATAGTCGTCATACAAGTTATAGGTGGTGTCCAAAGTACGAAAAGGGTTCCATATTCGGCTGTTCCTACTAAATGGTCCTCTGATGACTTTGTTACGGAGTAGTAAGACGGTGTCCAAAGGTCTGTTGGGGGTATCACAGTGATACCCTCGATGAATAGGGGTACCAACTGAGTACGATATGAAGGTCCCCATAGTCGCCAAACAAGTTATAGGAGGTGTCCAAAGAACGAAAAGGGTTCCATATTCGGCTTTTCCTACTATATGGTTCTCTGATTACTGCTCTAAGGAGAAGTAAGACGGTGTCCAAAGGTCTGTTGGGGGTATCACAGCGATACCCTCGATGAATAAGGGTACCAACTGAGTACGATATGAAGGTCCCCATAGTCGCCATACAAGTTATAGGAGGTGTCCAAAGTACGAAAAGGGTTCCATATTCGGCTGTTCCTACCACATGGTTCTCTGATGACTATTCTAGGGAGTAGTAAGACGGTGTCCAAAGGTCTGTTGGGGGTATCACAGCGATACCCTCGATGAATAGGGGTACCAACTGAGTACGATATGCAGGTCCCATAGTCGTCATACAAGTTATAGGAGGGAGAGGCGAACTGTCAACCGAAGCGAGCGGACGCCTTTCGTGGGCTTCTGGTGAAAACAGATTTTCGAAGGGAAACTATATTGAAAACATTGAAACGTGCGTGCAAAGTGTTTAGTTATCCAGTTTGTACGCCACCTGTGTGAAGTTTCGGTGAAAATCCGTGCAAATATAGTATCAAACGGCACACAAACATTGCGTCGCGCTTCGGCGCGTGTGACCAAAAAAGTGCATGTGTGGTTAGGTGAGTGCGTGCGTGCGAAGCGCTCCCTTTCGGTGCGGATGAAAGGGAGCCCGCAACCGCAGTTTGGTTGAGAAAACCTTTCAGGAGTGCAAAAGTGCTGTGCAAATCACCTCCGAAAAGAGAAAACAAACATTCAGTGGTAAAAACAGCATCAAAAAAGAGTGAAAAACGACGTGGCATAAACACGTGCTAAGGGCACACGCACTTAGTAGGGCAGTGTGTGTCAGTGTCGGTTAGTGCGTGCGAGGAGTGTTGTTTGCTTATAGACTGACAAGTGCACAAAGGAGAACTCATCGGACATTCCGGTTGATGTCCTGGGAGAGCTCTTCTCTTTAGTGCCACCAGCGCCACCTATGGGGCACTAGCTCAAGTCCTATCAAAGACACACACCATAAATGCTCCGCACTGAGCTTTTGCCATAAAGGCGAATGCGGACCGCATACCGGCTAGGCGCAGAAGTCTAGCAACTGCTGTTCAGAGCAACGAACCGGACAGCGGTAGCCATGCAAGAGGAGGAGAGCGGGTCTGATGGTTCGGTGGATGCAGAGGCCACCGTAACCGTCAAACCGAAAAAAATGAAGATGTCGCCACGAGTAGTGGTGACGCTGCTGTCGCCGGGAACGCTGTCGTCACTATGCAGCGCAACGGGAGCACCCACGCCAGCCCCGAGGGGAACGCCAGGGACACCAGGAGAGTCAGATGCGGGAGCGCGGACGAGTACCGCCCCCGCCCCCACACCGTCACCACGGATATCGTGTCTCCCGAGATGCTGACTCCAGTCGCATCGCCGTCGGTAGAGGAATAAAAAAAAAAATAAAAAAAAGAAATAAAAAAAAAGTTATAGGAGGTGTCCAAAGAACGAAAAGGGTTCCATATTCGGCTGTTTCTACTATATGGTTCTCTGAAGACTGCTCTAAGGAGTAGTGAGACGGTTCCAAAGGTCTGTTGGGGGTATCACAGCGATACCTTCGATGAATAGGGGTACCAACTGAGTACGATATGAAGGTCCCAATAGTCGCCATACAAGTTATAGGAGATGTCCAAAGAACGAAAAGGGTTCCATGTTCGGCTGTTCCTACCACATGGTTCTCTGATGACTGCTCTAAGGATTAGTAAAATGGTGTCCAAAGGTCTGTTGGGGGTATCAAAGCGATACCCTCGATGAATAGGGGTACCAACTGAGTACGACATGAAGGTCCCCATAGTCGTCATACAAGTTAAAGGAGGTGTCCAAAGAACGAAAAGGGTTCCATATTCGGCTGTTCCTAATATATGGTTCTCTGATGACTGCTCTAAGGAGTAGTAAGACGGTGTCCAAAGGTCTGTTGGAGGTATCAAAGCGATATCCTCGATGAATAAGGGTACCAACTGAGTACGAAATGAAGGTCCCCATAGTCGCCATACAAGTTATAGGAGGTGTCCAAAGAACGAAAAGGGTTCCATATTCGGTTGTTTCTACTATATGGTTCTCTGAAGACTGCTCTAAGGAGTAGTGAGACGGTTCCAAAGGTCTGTTGGGGGTATCACAGCGATACCTTCGATGAATAGGGGTACCAACTGAGTACGATATGAAGGTCCCAATAGTCGCCATACAAGTTATAGGAGATGTCCAAAGAACGAAAAGGGTTCCATGTTCGGCTGTTCCTACCACATGGTTCTCTGATGACTGCTCTAAGGATTAGTAAAATGGTGTCCAAAGGTCTGTTGGGGGTATCAAAGCGATACCCTCGATGAATAGGGGTACCAACTGAGTACGACATGAAGGTCCCCATAGTCGTCATACAAGTTAAAGGAGGTGTCCAAAGAACGAAAAGGGTTCCATATTCGGCTGTTCCTAATATATGGTTTTCTGATGACTGCTCTAAGGAGTAGTAAGACGGTGTCCAAAGGTCTGTTGGGGGTATCAAAGCGATACCCTCGATGAATAGGGGTACCAACTGAGTACGAAATGAAGGTCCCCATAGTCGCCATACAAGTTAAAGGAGATGTCCAAAGAACGAAAAGGGTTCCATATTCGGCGTAGAAACATATCTGTTCCTGCCACATGGTTCTCTGATGACTGCTCTAGGAAGTAGTAAGACGGTGTCCAAAGGTCTGTTGGGGGTATCACAGCGATACCCTCGATGAATAAGGGTACCAACTGAGTACGAAGTGAAGGTCCCATAGTTGTCATACAAGTTATAGGAGGTGTCCAAAGAACGAAAAGGGTTCCATATTCGGCTGTTCCTAATATATGGTTCTCTGATGACTGCTCTAAGGAGTAGTAAGACGGTGTCCAAAGGTCTGTTGGGGGTATCAAAGCGATACCCTCGATGAATAGGGGTACCAACTGAGTACGATATGAAGGTCCCATAGTCGTCATACAAGTTATAGGAGGTGTCCAAAGAACGAAAAGGGTTCCATATTCGGCTGTTCCTACTATATGGTTCTCTGATGACTGCTCTAAGGAGTAGTAAGACGGTGTCCTAAAGGTCTGTTGGGGGTATCACAGCGATACCCTCGATGAATAAGGGTACCAACTGAGTACGAAATTAAGGTCCCCATAGTCGCCATACAAGTTATAGGAGGTGTCCAAAGAACGAAAAGGGTTCCATATTCGGCTGTTCCTAATATATGGCTCTCTGATGACTGCTCTAAGGAAAGTAAGACGGTGTCCAAAGGTCTGTTGGAGGTATCAAAGCGATATCCTCGATGAATAAGGGTACCAACTGAGTACGAAATGAAGGTCCCCATAGTCGCCATACAAGTTATAGGAGGTGTCCAAAGAACGAAAAGGGTTCCATATTCGGCTGTTCCTACTATATGGTTCTCTGATGACTGCTTTAAGGAGTAGTAAGACGGTGTCCAAAGGTCTGTTGGGGGTATCACAGCGATACCCTCGATGAATAGGGGTACCAACTGAGTACGATATGAAGGTCCCATAGTCGTCATACAAGTTATAGGAGGTGTCCAAAGAACGAAAAGGGTTCCATATTCGGCTGTTTCTACTATATGGTTCTCTGATGACTGCTCTAAGGAGTAGTAAGACGGTGTCCAAAGGTCTGTTGGGGGTATCAAAGCGATACCCTCGATGAATAGGGGTACCAACTGAGTACGAAATGAAGGTACCCATAGTCGCCATACAAGTTAAAGGAGATGTCCAAAGAACGAAAAGGGTTCCATATTCGGCGTAGAAACATATCTGTTCCTACCACATGGTTCTCTGATGACTGCTCTAGGGAGTAGTAAGACGGTGTCCAAAGGTCTGTTGGGGGTATCACAGCGATACCCTCGATGAATAAGGGTACCAACTGAGTACGAAGTGAAGGTCCCATAGTTGTCATACAAGTTATAGGAGGGAGAGGCGAACTGTCAACCGAAGCGAGCGGACGCCTTTCGTGAGCTTCTGGTGAAAACAGATTATCGAAAGGAAACTATATTGAAAACAGTGAAACGTGCGTGCAAAGTGTTTAGTTATCCAGTTTGTACGCCACCTGTGTGAAGTTTCGGTGAAAATCCGTGCAAATATAGTATAAAACGGCACACAAACATTGCGTCGCGCTTCGGCGCGTGTGACCAAAAAAGTGCGTGTGTGGTTTAGTGAGTGCGTGCGTGCGAAGCGCTTCCTTTCGGTACGGATGAAAGGGAGTCCGCAGCCGCAGTTTGGTTGAGAAAACCTTTCAGGAGTGTAAAAGTGCTGTGCAAATCACCTCCGAAAAGAGAAAACAAACATTCAGTGGTAAAAACAGCATCAAAAAAGAGTGAAAAACGACGTGGCATAAACACGTGCTAAGGGCACACGCACTTAGTAGGGCAGTGTGTGTCAGTGTCGGTTAGTGCGTGCGAGGTGTGTTGTTTGCTTATAGGCTGACAAGTGCACAGTGGAGAGCTCATCGGACATTCCTGGAAGAGACGAAAGAGGTCGAAGAGACCCAAAGTCTCTCAAAACTCTACAAACAACAACAACAACATCGGACATTCCGGTTGATGTCCTGGGAGAGCTTTTCTCTTTAGTGCCACCAGTGCCACCTATGGGGCACTAGCTCAAGTTCTATCAAAGACACACACCATAAAAGCTCCGCACTGAGCTTTTGCCATAAATGCGAATGCGGACCGCATACCGGCTAGGCGCAGAAGTCTAGCAACTGCTGGGCAGAGCAACGAACTGGACAGCAGTAGCCATGCAAGAGGAGGAGAGCGGGTCTGATGGGTCGGTGGATGCAGAGGCCACCGTAACCATCAAACCGAAAAAAATGAAGATGTCGCCGCGAGTAGTGGTGACGCTCCTGTCGCCGGGAACGCTGTCGTCATTATGCAGCGCAACGGGAGCACCCACGCCAGCCCCGAGGGGAACGCCAGGGACACCAGGAGAGCCGGATGCAGGAGCGCGGACGAGTACCGCCCCGCCCCCACACCGTCACCACGGAGATCGGTATCTCCCGAGATGCTGGCGCCAGTCGCATCGCCGTCGGTAGAGGAATAAAAAATATAAAAAAGTTATAGGAGGTGTCCAAAGAACGAAAAGGGTTCCATGTTCGGCTGTTCCTACTATATGGTTCTCTGATGACTGCTCTAAGGAGTACTAAGACGGTGTCCAAAGGTCTGTTGGGGGTATCACAGCGATACCCTCGATGAATAGGGGTACCAACTGAGTACGATATGAAGGTCCCATAGTCGTCATACAAGTTATAGGAGGTGTCCAAAGAACGAAAAGGGTTCCATATTCGGCTGTTCCTACTATATGGTTCTCTGATGACTGCTCTAAGGAGTAGTAAGACGGTGTCCAAAGGTCTGTTGGGGGTATCACAGCGATACCCTCGATGAATAGGGGTACCAACTGAGTACGAAATGAAGGTCCCCATAGTCGCCATACAAGTTATAGGAGGTGTCCAAAGAACGAAAAGGGTTCCATATTCGGCTGTTCCTACTATATGGTTCTCTGATGACTGCTCTAAGGAGTAGTAAGACGGTGTCCAAAGGTCTGTTGGGGGTATCACAGCGATACCCTCGATGAATAGGGGTACCAACTGAGTACGAAATGAAGGTCCCATAGTCGCCATACAAGTTATAGGAGGTGTCCAAAGAACGAAAAGGGTTCCATATTCGGCTGTTCCTACTACATGGTTCTCTGATGACTGCTCTAAGGAGTAGTAAGACGGTGTCCAAAGGTCTGTTGGGGGTATCACAGCGATACCCTCGATGAATAGGGGTACCAACTGAGTACGATATGAAGGTCCCATAGTCGCCATACAAGTTATAGGAGGTGTCCAAAGAACGAAAAGGGTTCCATATTCGGCTGTTCCTACTATATGGTTCTCTGATGACTGCTCTAAGGAGTAGTAAGACGGTGTCCAAAGGTCTGTTGGGGGTATCACAGCGATACCCTCGATGAATAGGGGTACCAACTGAGTACGAAATGAAGGTCCCATAGTCGCCATACAAGTTATAGGAGGTGTCCAAAGAACGAAAAGGGTTCCATATTCGGCTGTTTCTACTATATGGTTCTCTGATGACTGCTCTAAGGAGTAGTAAGACGGTGTCCAAAGGTCTGTTGGGGGTATCACAGCGATACCCTCGATGAATAAGGGTACCAACTGAGTACGATATGAAGGTCCCCATAGTCGCCATACAAGTTATAGGAGATGTCCAAAGAACGAAAAGGGTTCCATATTCGGCTGTTCCTACTATATGGTTCTCTGATGACTGCTCTAAGGAGTAGTAAGACGGTGTCCAAAGGTCTGTTGGGGGTATCACAGCGATACCCTCGATGAATAGGGGTACCAACTGAGTACGATATGAAGGTCCCATAGTCGTCATACAAGTTATAGGAGGTGTCCAAAGAACGAAAAGGGTTCCATATTCGGCTGTTCCTACTATATGGTTCTCTGATGACTGCTCTAAGGAGTAGTAAGACGGTGTCCAAAGGTCTGTTGGGGGTATCAAAGCGATACCCTCGATGAATAGGGGTACCAACTGAGTACGAAATGAAGGTACCCATAGTCGCCATACAAGTTAAAGGAGGTGTCCAAAGTACGAAAAGGGTTCCATATTCGGCTGTTCCTACTATATGGTTCTCTGATGACTGCTTTAAGGAGTAGTAAGACGGTGTCCAAAGGTCTGTTGGGGGTATCAAAGCGATACCCTCGATGAATAGGGGTACCAACTGAGTACGATATGAAGGTCCCATAGTCGTCATACAAGTTATAGGAGGGAGAGGCGAACTGTCAACCGAAGCGAGCGGACGCCTTTCGTGAGCTTCTGGTGAAAACAGATTATCGAAAGGAAACTATATTGAAAACAGTGAAACGTGCGTGCAAAGTGTTTAGTTATCCAGTTTGTACGCCACCTGTGTGAAGTTTCGGTGAAAATCCGTGCAAATATAGTATAAAACGGCACACAAACATTGCGTCGCGCTTCGGCGCGTGTGACCAAAAAAGTGCGTGTGTGGTTTAGTGAGTGCGTGCGTGCGAAGCGCTTCCTTTCGGTACGGATGAAAGGGAGTCCGCAGCCGCAGTTTGGTTGAGAAAACCTTTCAGGAGTGTAAAAGTGCTGTGCAAATCACCTCCGAAAAGAGAAAACAAACATTCAGTGGTAAAAACAGCATCAAAAAAGAGTGAAAAACGACGTGGCATAAACACGTGCTAAGGGCACACGCACTTAGTAGGGCAGTGTGTGTCAGTGTCGGTTAGTGCGTGCGAGGTGTGTTGTTTGCTTATAGGCTGACAAGTGCACAGTGGAGAGCTCATCGGACATTCCTGGAAGAGACGAAAGAGGTCGAAGAGACCCAAAGTCTCTCAAAACTCTACAAACAACAACAACAACATCGGACATTCCGGTTGATGTCCTGGGAGAGCTTTTCTCTTTAGTGCCACCAGTGCCACCTATGGGGCACTAGCTCAAGTTCTATCAAAGACACACACCATAAAAGCTCCGCACTGAGCTTTTGCCATAAATGCGAATGCGGACCGCATACCGGCTAGGCGCAGAAGTCTAGCAACTGCTGGGCAGAGCAACGAACTGGACAGCAGTAGCCATGCAAGAGGAGGAGAGCGGGTCTGATGGGTCGGTGGATGCAGAGGCCACCGTAACCATCAAACCGAAAAAAATGAAGATGTCGCCGCGAGTAGTGGTGACGCTCCTGTCGCCGGGAACGCTGTCGTCATTATGCAGCGCAACGGGAGCACCCACGCCAGCCCCGAGGGGAACGCCAGGGACACCAGGAGAGCCGGATGCAGGAGCGCGGACGAGTACCGCCCCGCCCCCACACCGTCACCACGGAGATCGGTATCTCCCGAGATGCTGGCGCCAGTCGCATCGCCGTCGGTAGAGGAATAAAAAATATAAAAAAGTTATAGGAGGTGTCCAAAAACGAAAAGGGTTCCATGTTCGGCTGTTCCTACTATATGGTTCTCTGATGACTGCTCTAAGGAGTACTAAGACGGTGTCCAAAGGTCTGTTGGGGGTATCACAGCGATACCCTCGATGAATAGGGGTACCAACTGAGTACGATATGAAGGTCCCATAGTCGTCATACAAGTTATAGGAGGTGTCCAAAGAACGAAAAGGGTTCCATATTCGGCTGCTCCTACTATATGGTTCTCTGATGACTGCTCTAAGGAGTAGTAAGACGGTGTCCAAAGGTCTGTTGGGGGTATCACAGCGATACCCTCGATGAATAGGGGTACCAACTGAGTACGAAATGAAGGTCCCCATAGTCGCCATACAAGTTATAGGAGGTGTCCAAAGAACGAAAAGGGTTCCATATTCGGCTGTTCCTACTATATGGTTCTCTGATGACTGCTCTAAGGAGTAGTAAGACGGTGTCCAAAGGTCTGTTGGGGGTATCACAGCGATACCCTCGATGAATAGGGGTACCAACTGAGTACGAAATGAAGGTCCCATAGTCGCCATACAAGTTATAGGAGGTGTCCAAAGAACGAAAAGGGTTCCATATTCGGCTGTTCCTACCATATGGTTCTCTGATGACTGCTCTAAGGAGTAGTAAGACGGTGTCCAAAGGTCTGTTGGGGGTATCACAGCGATACCCTCGATGAATAGGGGTACCAACTGAGTACGATATGAAGGTCCCATAGTCGCCATACAAGTTATAGGAGGTGTCCAAAGAACGAAAAGGGTTCCATATTCGGCTGTTCCTACTATATGGTTCTCTGATGACTGCTCTAAGGAGTAGTAAGACGGTGTCCAAAGGTCTGTTGGGGGTATCACAGCGATACCCTCGATGAATAGGGGTACCAACTGAGTACGAAATGAAGGTCCCATAGTCGCCATACAAGTTAAAGGAGGTGTCCAAAGAACGAAAAGGGTTCCATATTCGGCTGTTTCTACTATATGGTTCTCTGATGACTGCTCTAAGGAGTAGTAAGACGGTGTCCAAAGGTCTGTTGGGGGTATCACAGCGATACCCTCGATGAATAAGGGTACCAACTGAGTACGATATGAAGGTCCCCATAGTCGCCATACAAGTTATAGGAGATGTCCAAAGAACGAAAAGGGTTCCATATTCGGCTGTTCCTACTTTATGGTTCTCTGATGACTGCTCTAAGGAGTAGTAAGACGGTGTCCAAAGGTCTGTTGGGGGTATCACAGCGATACCCTCGATGAATAGGGGTACCAACTGAGTACGATATGAAGGTCTCAATAGTCGTCATACAAGATGCAGGAGGTGTCCAAAGAACGAAAAGGGTTCCATATTCGGTTGTTCCTACTATATGGTTCTCTGAAGACTGCTCTAAGGAGTATTTAAATGGTGTCCAAAGGTCTGTTGGGGGTATCAAAGCGATACCCTCGATGAATAGGGGTACCAACTGAGTACGAAATGAAGGTACCCATAGTCGCCATACAAGTTAAAGGTGGTGTCCAAAGTACGAAAAGGGTTCCATATTCGGCTGTTCCTACTATATGGTTCTCTGATGACTGCTTTAAGGAGTAGTAAGACGGTGTCCAAAGGTCTGTTGGGGGTATCAAAGCGATACCCTCGATGAATAGGGGTACCAACTGAGTACGATATGAAGGTCCCATAGTCGTCATACAAGTTATAGGAGGGAGAGGCGAACTGTCAACCGAAGCGAGCGGACGCCTTTCGTGAGCTTCTGGTGAAAACAGATTATCGAAAGGAAACTATATTGAAAACAGTGAAACGTGCGTGCAAAGTGTTTAGTTATCCAGTTTGTACGCCACCTGTGTGAAGTTTCGGTGAAAATCCGTGCAAATATAGTATAAAACGGCACACAAACATTGCGTCGCGCTTCGGCGCGTGTGACCAAAAAAGTGCGTGTGTGGTTTAGGTGAGTGCGTGCGTGCGAAGCGCTCCCTTTCGGTGCGGATGAAAGGGAGTCCGCAGCCGCAGTTTGGTTGAGAAAACCTTTCAGGAGTGTAAAAGTGCTGTGCAAATCACCTCCGAAAAGAGAAAACAAACATTCAGTGGTAAAAACAGCATCAAAAAAGAGTGAAAAACGACGTGGCATAAACACGTGCTAAGGGCACACGCACTTAGTAGGGCAGTGTGTGTCAGTGTCGGTTAGTGCGTGCGAGGTGTGTTGTTTGCTTATAGGCTGACAAGTGCACAGTGGAGAGCTCATCGGACATTCCTGGAAGAGACGAAAGAGGTCGAAGAGACCCAAAGTCTCTCAAAACTCTACAAACAACAACAACAACATCGGACATTCCGGTTGATGTCCTGGGAGAGCTCTTCTCTTTAGTGCCACCAGCGCTACCTATGGGGAACTAGCTCAAGTCCTATCAAAGACACACACCATAAAAGCTCCGCACTGTGCTTTTGCCATAAAGGCGAATGCGGACCGCATACCGGCTAGGCGCAGAAGTCTAGCAACTGCTGGGCAGAGCAACGAACCGGACAGCGGTAGCCATGCAAGAGGAGGAGAGCGGGTCTGATGGGTCGGTGGATGCAGAGGCCACCGTAACCGTCAAACCGAAAAAAATGAAGATGTCGCCGCGAGTAGTGGTGACGCTCCTGTCGCCGGGAACGCTGTCGTCACTATGCAGCGCAACGGGAGCACCCACGCCAGCCCCGAGGGGAACGCCAGGGACACCAGGAGAGCCAGATGCGGGAGCGCGGACGAGTACCGCCCCCGCCCCCACACCGTCACCACGGAGATCGGTATCTCCCGAGATGCTGGCGCCAGTCGCATCGCCGCCGGTAGAGGAATAAAAAATATAAAAAAGTTATAGGAGGTGTCCAAAGAACGAAAAGGGTTACATATTCGGCTGTTCCTACCACATGGTTCTCTGATGACTGCTTTAAGGAGTAGCAAGACGGTGTCCAAAGGTCTGTTGGGGGTATCACAGCGATACCCTCGATGAATAGGGGTACCAACTGAGTACGATATGAAGGTCCCATAGTCGTCATAAAAGTTATAGGAGGTGTCCAAAGAACGAAAAGGGTTCCATATTCGGCTGTTCCTACTTTATGGTTCTCTGATGACTGCTTTAAGGAGTAGTAAGACGGTGTCCAAAGGTCTGTTGGGGGTATCAAAGCGATACCCTCGATGAATAGGGGTACCAACTGAGTACGATATGAAGGTCCCATAGTCGTCATACAAGTTATAGGAGGTGTCCAAAGAACGAAAAGGGTTCCATATTCGGCTGTTCCTACCATATGGTTCTCTGATGACTGCTCTAAGGAGTAGTAAGACGGTGTCCAAAGGTCTGTTGGGGGTATCACAGCGATACCCTCGATGAATAGGGGTACCAACTGAGTACGATATGAAGGTCCCATAGTCGTCATACAAGTTATAGGAGGTGTCCAAAGAACGAAAAGGGTTCCATATTCGGCTGTTCCTACTATATGGTTCTCTGATGACTGCTTCTAAGGAGTAGTAAGACGGTGTCCAAAGGTCTGTTGGGGGTATCAAAGCGATACCCTCGATGAATAGGGGTACCAACTGAGTACGATATGAAGGTCCCATAGTCGTCATACAAGTTATAGGAGGTGTCCAAAGAACGAAAAGGGTTCCATATTCGGCTGTTCCTACCATATGGTTCTCTGATGACTGCTCTAAGGAGTAGTAAGACGGTGTCCAAAGGTCTGTTGGGGGTATCAAAGCGATACCCTCGATGAATAGGGGTACCAACTGAGTACGAAATGAAGGTCCCCATAGTCGCCATACAAGTTATAGGAGGTGTCCAAAGAACGAAAAGGGTTCCATATTCGGCTGTTCCTACTATATGGTTCTCTGATGACTGCTCTAAGGAGTAGTAAGACGGTGTCCAAAGGTCTGTTGGGGGTATCACAGCGATACCCTCGATGAATAGGGGTACCAACTGAGTACGATATGAAGGTCCCATAGTCGTCATACAAGTTATAGGAGGTGTCCAAAGAACGAAAAGGGTTCCATATTCGGCTGTTCCTACTATATGGTTCTCTGATGACTGCTCTAAGGAGTAGTAAGACGGTGTCCAAAGGTCTGTTGGGGGTATCACAGCGATACCCTCGATGAATAGGGGTACCAACTGAGTACGATATGAAGGTCCCATAGTCGTCATACAAGTTATAGGAGGTGTCCAAAGAACGAAAAGGGTTCCATATTCGGCTGTTCCTACTATATGGTTCTCTGATGACTGCTCTAAGGAGTAGTAAGACGGTGTCCAAAGGTCTGTTGGGGGTATCACAGCGATACCCTCGATGAATAGGGGTACCAACTGAGTACGATATGAAGGTCCCATAGTCGCCATACAAGTTATAGGAGGTGTCCAAAGAACGAAAAGGGTTCCATATTCGGCTGTTCCTACTATATGGTTCTCTGATGACTGCTCTAAGGAGTAGTAAGACGGTGTCCAAAGGTCTGTTGGGGGTATCACAGCGATACCCTCGATGAATAGGGGTACCAACTGAGTACGATATGAAGGTCCCATAGTCGCCATACAAGTTATAGGAGGTGTCCAAAGAACGAAAAGGGTTCCATATTCGGCTGTTCCTACTATATGGTTCTCTGATGACTGCTCTAAGGAGTAGTAAGACGGTGTCCAAAGGTCTGTTGGGGGTATCACAGCGATACCCTCGATGAATAGGGGTACCAACTGAGTACGATATGAAGGTCCCATAGTCGTCATACAAGTTATAGGAGGTGTCCAAAGAACGAAAAGGGTTCCATATTCGGCTGTTCCTACTATATGGTTCTCTGATGACTGCTCTAAGGAGTAGTAAGACGGTGTCCAAAGGTCTGTTGGGGGTATCACAGCGATACCCTCGATGAATAGGGGTACCAACTGAGTACGATATGAAGGTCCCATAGTCGCCATACAAGTTATAGGAGGTGTCCAAAGAACGAAAAGGGTTCCATATTCGGCTGTTCCTACTATATGGTTCTCTGATGACTGCTCTAAGGAGTAGTAAGACGGTGTCCAAAGGTCTGTTGGGGGTATCAAAGCGATACCCTCGATGAATAGGGGTACCAACTGAGTACGATATGAAGGTCCCATAGTCGCCATACAAGTTATAGGAGGTGTCCAAAGAACGAAAAGGGTTCCATATTCGGCTGTTCCTACTATATGGTTCTCTGATGACTGCTCTAAGGAGTAGTAAGACGGTGTCCAAAGGTCTGTTGGGGGTATCACAGCGATACCCTCGATGAATAGGGGTACCAACTGAGTACGATATGAAGGTCCCCATAGTCGCCATACAAGTTATAGGAGGTGTCCAAAGAACGAAAAGGGTTCCATATTCGGCTGTTCCTACTATATGGTTCTCTGATGACTGCTCTAAGGAGTAGTAAGACGGTGTCCAAAGGTCTGTTGGGGGTATCAAAGCGATACCCTCGATGAATAGGGGTACCAACTGAGTACGAAATGAAGGTCCCCATAGTCGCCATACAAGTTATAGGAGGTGTCCAAAGAACGAAAAGGGTTCCATATTCGGCTGTTCCTACTATATGGTTCTCTGATGACTGCTCTAAGGAGTAGTAAGACGGTGTCCAAAGGTCTGTTGGGGGTATCAAAGCGATACCCTCGATGAATAGGGGTACCAACTGAGTACGAAATGAAGGTCCCCATAGTCGCCATACAAGTTATAGGAGGTGTCCAAAGTAACGAAAAGGGTTCCATATTCGGCTGTTCCTACTATATGGTTCTCTGATGACTGCTCTAAGGAGTAGTAAGACGGTGTCCAAAGGTCTGTTGGGGGTATCAAAGCGATACCCTCGATGAATAGGGGTACCAACTGAGTACGAAATGAAGGTCCCCATAGTCGCCATACAAGTTATAGGAGGTGTCCAAAGAACGAAAAGGGTTCCATATTCGGCTGTTCCTACTATATGGTTCTCTGATGACTGCTCTAAGGAGTAGTAAGACGGTGTCCAAAGGTCTGTTGGGGGTATCAAAGCGATACCCTCGATGAATAGGGGTACCAACTGAGTACGACATGAAGGTCCCCATAGTCGCCATACAAGTTATAGGAGGTGTCCAAAGAACGAAAAGGGTTCCATATTCGGCTGTTCCTACTATATGGTTCTCTGATGACTGCTCTAAGGAGTAGTAAGACGGTGTCCAAAGGTCTGTTGGGGGTATCAAAGCGATACCCTCGATGAATAGGGGTACCAACTGAGTACGAAATGAAGGTCCCCATAGTCGCCATACAAGTTATAGGAGGTGTCCAAAGAACGAAAAGGGTTCCATATTCGGCTGTTCCTACTATATGGTTCTCTGATGACTGCTCTAAGGAGTAGTAAGACGGTGTCCAAAGGTCTGTTGGGGGTATCAAAGCGATACCCTCGATGAATAGGGGTACCAACTGAGTACGAAATGAAGGTCCCCATAGTCGCCATACAAGTTATAGGAGGTGTCCAAAGAACGAAAAGGGTTCCATATTCGGCTGTTCCTACTATATGGTTCTCTGATGACTGCTCTAAGGAGTAGTAAGACGGTGTCCAAAGGTCTGTTGGGGGTATCAAAGCGATACCCTCGATGAATAGGGGTACCAACTGAGTACGAAATGAAGGTCCCCATAGTCGCCATACAAGTTATAGGAGGTGTCCAAAGAACGAAAAGGGTTCCATATTCGGCTGTTCCTACTATATGGTTCTCTGATGACTGCTCTAAGGAGTAGTAAGACGGTGTCCAAAGGTCTGTTGGGGGTATCACAGCGATACCCTCGATGAATAGGGGTACCAACTGAGTACGAAATGAAGGTCCCCATAGTCGCCATACAAGTTATAGGAGGTGTCCAAAGAACGAAAAGGGTTCCATATTCGGCTGTTCCTACTATATGGTTCTCTGATGACTGCTCTAAGGAGTAGTAAGACGGTGTCCAAAGGTCTGTTGGGGGTATCAAAGCGATACCCTCGATGAATAGGGGTACCAACTGAGTACGAAATGAAGGTCCCCATAGTCGCCATACAAGTTATAGGAGGTGTCCAAAGAACGAAAAGGGTTCCATATTCGGCTGTTCCTACTATATGGTTCTCTGATGACTGCTCTAAGGAGTAGTAAGACGGTGTCCAAAGGTCTGTTGGGGGTATCAAAGCGATACCCTCGATGAATAGGGGTACCAACTGAGTACGAAATGAAGGTCCCATAGTCGCCATACAAGTTATAGGAGGTGTCCAAAGAACGAAAAGGGTTCCATATTCGGCTGTTCCTACTATATGGTTCTCTGATGACTGCTCTAAGGAGTAGTAAGACGGTGTCCAAAGGTCTGTTGGGGGTATCAAAGCGATACCCTCGATGAATAGGGGTACCAACTGAGTACGATATGAAGGTCCCATAGTCGCCATACAAGTTATAGGAGGTGTCCAAAGAACGAAAAGGGTTCCATATTCGGCTGTTCCTACTATATGGTTCTCTGATGACTGCTCTAAGGAGTAGTAAGACGGTGTCCAAAGGTCTGTTGGGGGTATCACAGCGATACCCTCGATGAATAGGGGTACCAACTGAGTACGATATGAAGGTCCCATAGTCGCCATACAAGTTATAGGAGGTGTCCAAAGAACGAAAAGGGTTCCATATTCGGCTGTTCCTACTATATGGTTCTCTGATGACTGCTCTAAGGAGTAGTAAGACGGTGTCCAAAGGTCTGTTGGGGGTATCACAGCGATACCCTCGATGAATAGGGGTACCAACTGAGTACGATATGAAGGTCCCATAGTCGTCATACAAGTTATAGGAGGTGTCCAAAGAACGAAAAGGGTTCCATATTCGGCTGTTCCTACTATATGGTTCTCTGATGACTGCTCTAAGGAGTAGTAAGACGGTGTCCAAAGGTCTGTTGGGGGTATCAAAGCGATACCCTCGATGAATAGGGGTACCAACTGAGTACGAAATGAAGGTCCCCATAGTCGCCATACAAGTTATAGGAGGTGTCCAAAGAACGAAAAGGGTTCCATATTCGGCTGTTCCTACTATATGGTTCTCTGATGACTGCTCTAAGGAGTAGTAAGACGGTGTCCAAAGGTCTGTTGGGGGTATCAAAGCGATACCCTCGATGAATAGGGGTACCAACTGAGTACGATATGAAGGTCCCATAGTCGTCATACAAGTTATAGGAGGTGTCCAAAGAACGAAAAGGGTTCCATATTCGGCTGTTCCTACCATATGGTTCTCTGATGACTGCTCTAAGGAGTAGTAAGACGGTGTCCAAAGGTCTGTTGGGGGTATCACAGCGATACCCTCGATGAATAGGGGTACCAACTGAGTACGATATGAAGGTCCCATAGTCGCCATACAAGTTATAGGAGGTGTCCAAAGAACGAAAAGGGTTCCATATTCGGCTGTTCCTACTATATGGTTCTCTGATGACTGCTCTAAGGAGTAGTAAGACGGTGTCCAAAGGTCTGTTGGGGGTATCACAGCGATACCCTCGATGAATAGGGGTACCAACTGAGTACGAAATGAAGGTCCCCATAGTCGCCATACAAGTTATAGGAGGTGTCCAAAGAACGAAAAGGGTTCCATATTCGGCTGTTCCTACTATATGGTTCTCTGATGACTGCTCTAAGGAGTAGTAAGACGGTGTCCAAAGGTCTGTTGGGGGTATCACAGCGATACCCTCGATGAATAGGGGTACCAACTGAGTACGAAATGAAGGTCCCATAGTCGCCATACAAGTTATAGGAGGTGTCCAAAGAACGAAAAGGGTTCCATATTCGGCTGTTCCTACCATATGGTTCTCTGATGACTGCTCTAAGGAGTAGTAAGACGGTGTCCAAAGGTCTGTTGGGGGTATCACAGCGATACCCTCGATGAATAGGGGTACCAACTGAGTACGATATGAAGGTCCCATAGTCGCCATACAAGTTATAGGAGGTGTCCAAAGAACGAAAAGGGTTCCATATTCGGCTGTTCCTACTATATGGTTCTCTGATGACTGCTCTAAGGAGTAGTAAGACGGTGTCCAAAGGTCTGTTGGGGGTATCACAGCGATACCCTCGATGAATAGGGGTACCAACTGAGTACGAAATGAAGGTCCCATAGTCGCCATACAAGTTATAGGAGGTGTCCAAAGAACGAAAAGGGTTCCATATTCGGCTGTTCCTACTATATGGTTCTCTGATGACTGCTCTAAGGAGTAGTAAGACGGTGTCCAAAGGTCTGTTGGGGGTATCACAGCGATACCCTCGATGAATAAGGGTACCAACTGAGTACGATATGAAGGTCCCCATAGTCGCCATACAAGTTATAGGAGATGTCCAAAGAACGAAAAGGGTTCCATATTCGGCTGTTCCTACTATATGGTTCTCTGATGACTGCTCTAAGGAGTAGTAAGACGGTGTCCAAAGGTCTGTTGGGGGTATCACAGCGATACCCTCGATGAATAGGGGTACCAACTGAGTACGATATGAAGGTCCCATAGTCGTCATACAAGTTATAGGAGGTGTCCAAAGAACGAAAAGGGTTCCATATTCGGCTGTTCCTACTATATGGTTCTCTGATGACTGCTCTAAGGAGTAGTAAGACGGTGTCCAAAGGTCTGTTGGGGGTATCAAAGCGATACCCTCGATGAATAGGGGTACCAACTGAGTACGAAATGAAGGTACCCATAGTCGCCATACAAGTTATAGGAGGTGTCCAAAGTACGAAAAGGGTTCCATATTCGGCTGTTCCTACTATATGGTTCTCTGATGACTGCTTTAAGGAGTAGTAAGACGGTGTCCAAAGGTCTGTTGGGGGTATCAAAGCGATACCCTCGATGAATAGGGGTACCAACTGAGTACGATATGAAGGTCCCATAGTCGTCATACAAGTTATAGGAGGGAGAGGCGAACTGTCAACCGAAGCGAGCGGACGCCTTTCGTGAGCTTCTGGTGAAAACAGATTATCGAAAGGAAACTATATTGAAAACAGTGAAACGTGCGTGCAAAGTGTTTAGTTATCCAGTTTGTACGCCACCTGTGTGAAGTTTCGGTGAAAATCTGTGCAAATATAGTATAAAACGGCACACAAACATTGCGTCGTGCTTCGGCGCGTGTGACCAAAAAAGTGCGTGTGTGGTTAGGTGAGTGCGTGCGTGCGAAGCGCTCCCTTTCGGTGCGGATGAAAGGGAGTCCGCAGCCGCAGTTTGGTTGAGAAAACCTTTCAGGAGTGTAAAAGTGCTGTGCAAATCACCTCCGAAAAGAGAAAACAAACATTCAGTGGTAAAAACAGCATCAAAAAAGAATGAAAAACGACGTGGCATAAACACGTGCTAAGGGCACACGCACTTAGTAGGGCAGTGTGTGTCAGTGTCGGTTAGTGCGTGCGAGGTGTGTTGTTTGCTTATAGGCTGACAAGTGCACAGTGGAGAGCTCATCGGACATTCCTGGAAGAGACGAAAGAGGTCCAAGAGACCCAAAGTCTCTCAAAACTCTACAAACAACAACAACAACATCGGACATTCCGGTTGATGTCCTGGGAGAGCTCTTCTCTTTAGTGCCACCAGCGCTACCTATGGGGAACTAGCTCAAGTCCTATCAAAGACACACACCATAAAAGCTCCGCACTGTGCTTTTGCCATAAAGGCGAATGCGGACCGCATACCGGCTAGGCGCAGAAGTCTAGCAACTGCTGGGCAGAGCAACGAACCGGACAGCGGTAGCCATGCAAGAGGAGGAGAGCGGGTCTGATGGGTCGGTGGATGCAGAGGCCACCGTAACCGTCAAACCGAAAAAAATGAAGATGTCGCCGCGAGTAGTGGTGACGCTCCTGTCGCCGGGAACGCTGTCGTCACTATGCAGCGCAACGGGAGCACCCACGCCAGCCCCGAGGGGAACGCCAGGGACACCAGGAGAGCCGGATGCGGGAGCGCGGACGAGTACCGCCCCCGCCCCCACACCGTCACCACGGAGATCGGTATCTCCCGAGATGCTGGCGCCAGTCGCATCGCCGTCGGTAGAGGAATAAAAAATATAAAAAAAGTTATAGGAGGTGTCCAAAGAACGAAAAGGGTTCCATATTCGGCTGTTCCTACTATATGGTTCTCTGATGACTGCTTTAAGGAGTAGTAAGACGGTGTCCAAAGGTCTGTTGGGGGTATCACAGCGATACCCTCGATGAATAGGGGTACCAACTGAGTACGAATGAAGGTCCCATAGTCGCCATACAAGTTATAGGAGGTGTCCAAAGAACGAAAAGGGTTCCATATTCGGCTGTTCCTACTATATGGTTCTCTGATGACTGCTCTAAGGAGTAGTAAGACGGTGTCCAAAGGTCTGTTGGGGGTATCACAGCGATACCCTCGATGAATAGGGGTACCAACTGAGTACGATATGAAGGTCCCATAGTCGCCATACAAGTTATAGGAGGTGTCCAAAGAACGAAAAGGGTTCCATATTCGGCTGTTCCTACTATATGGTTCTCTGATGACTGCTCTAAGGAGTAGTAAGACGGTGTCCAAAGGTCTGTTGGGGGTATCAAAGCGATACCCTCGATGAATAGGGGTACCAACTGAGTACGATATGAAGGTCCCCATAGTCGCCATACAAGTTATAGGAGGTGTCCAAAGAACGAAAAGGGTTCCATATTCGGCTGTTCCTACTATATGGTTCTCTGATGACTGCTCTAAGGAGTAGTAAGACGGTGTCCAAAGGTCTGTTGGGGGTATCAAAGCGATACCCTCGATGAATAGGGGTACCAACTGAGTACGAAATGAAGGTCCCATAGTCGCCATACAAGTTATAGGAGGTGTCCAAAGAACGAAAAGGGTTCCATATTCGGCTGTTCCTACTATATGGTTCTCTGATGACTGCTCTAAGGAGTAGTAAGACGGTGTCCAAAGGTCTGTTGGGGGTATCAAAGCGATACCCTCGATGAATAGGGGTACCAACTGAGTACGATATGAAGGTCCCATAGTCGCCATACAAGTTATAGGAGGTGTCCAAAGAACGAAAAGGGTTCCATATTCGGCTGTTCCTACTATATGGTTCTCTGATGACTGCTCTAAGGAGTAGTAAGACGGTGTCCAAAGGTCTGTTGGGGGTATCACAGCGATACCCTCGATGAATAGGGGTACCAACTGAGTACGAAATGAAGGTCCCCATAGTCGCCATACAAGTTATAGGAGGTGTCCAAAGAACGAAAAGGGTTCCATATTCGGCTGTTCCTACTATATGGTTCTCTGATGACTGCTCTAAGGAGTAGTAAGACGGTGTCCAAAGGTCTGTTGGGGGTATCACAGCGATACCCTCGATGAATAGGGGTACCAACTGAGTACGATATGAAGGTCCCCATAGTCGCCATACAAGTTATAGGAGGTGTCCAAAGAACGAAAAGGGTTCCATATTCGGCTGTTCCTACTATATGGTTCTCTGATGACTGCTCTAAGGAGTAGTAAGACGGTGTCCAAAGGTCTGTTGGGGGTATCAAAGCGATACCCTCGATGAATAGGGGTACCAACTGAGTACGAAATGAAGGTCCCCATAGTCGCCATACAAGTTATAGGAGGTGTCCAAAGAACGAAAAGGGTTCCATATTCGGCTGTTCCTACTATATGGTTCTCTGATGACTGCTCTAAGGAGTAGTAAGACGGTGTCCAAAGGTCTGTTGGGGGTATCAAAGCGATACCCTCGATGAATAGGGGTACCAACTGAGTACGATATGAAGGTCCCCATAGTCGCCATACAAGTTATAGGAGGTGTCCAAAGAACGAAAAGGGTTCCATATTCGGCTGTTCCTACTATATGGTTCTCTGATGACTGCTCTAAGGAGTAGTAAGACGGTGTCCAAAGGTCTGTTGGGGGTATCACAGCGATACCCTCGATGAATAGGGGTACCAACTGAGTACGAAATGAAGGTCCCCATAGTCGCCATACAAGTTATAGGAGGTGTCCAAAGAACGAAAAGGGTTCCATATTCGGCTGTTCCTACTATATGGTTCTCTGATGACTGCTCTAAGGAGTAGTAAGACGGTGTCCAAAGGTCTGTTGGGGGTATCACAGCGATACCCTCGATGAATAGGGGTACCAACTGAGTACGATATGAAGGTCCCCATAGTCGCCATACAAGTTATAGGAGGTGTCCAAAGAACGAAAAGGGTTCCATATTCGGCTGTTCCTACTATATGGTTCTCTGATGACTGCTCTAAGGAGTAGTAAGACGGTGTCCAAAGGTCTGTTGGGGGTATCAAAGCGATACCCTCGATGAATAGGGGTACCAACTGAGTACGAAATGAAGGTCCCCATAGTCGCCATACAAGTTATAGGAGGTGTCCAAAGAACGAAAAGGGTTCCATATTCGGCTGTTCCTACTATATGGTTCTCTGATGACTGCTCTAAGGAGTAGTAAGACGGTGTCCAAAGGTCTGTTGGGGGTATCAAAGCGATACCCTCGATGAATAGGGGTACCAACTGAGTACGAAATGAAGGTCCCCATAGTCGCCATACAAGTTATAGGAGGTGTCCAAAGAACGAAAAGGGTTCCATATTCGGCTGTTCCTACTATATGGTTCTCTGATGACTGCTCTAAGGAGTAGTAAGACGGTGTCCAAAGGTCTGTTGGGGGTATCAAAGCGATACCCTCGATGAATAGGGGTACCAACTGAGTACGAAATGAAGGTCCCCATAGTCGCCATACAAGTTATAGGAGGTGTCCAAAGAACGAAAAGGGTTCCATATTCGGCTGTTCCTACTATATGGTTCTCTGATGACTGCTCTAAGGAGTAGTAAGACGGTGTCCAAAGGTCTGTTGGGGGTATCAAAGCGATACCCTCGATGAATAGGGGTACCAACTGAGTACGATATGAAGGTCCCCATAGTCGCCATACAAGTTATAGGAGGTGTCCAAAGAACGAAAAGGGTTCCATATTCGGCTGTTCCTACTATATGGTTCTCTGATGACTGCTCTAAGGAGTAGTAAGACGGTGTCCAAAGGTCTGTTGGGGGTATCAAAGCGATACCCTCGATGAATAGGGGTACCAACTGAGTACGATATGAAGGTCCCCATAGTCGCCATACAAGTTATAGGAGGTGTCCAAAGAACGAAAAGGGTTCCATATTCGGCTGTTCCTACTATATGGTTCTCTGATGACTGCTCTAAGGAGTAGTAAGACGGTGTCCAAAGGTCTGTTGGGGGTATCAAAGCGATACCCTCGATGAATAGGGGTACCAACTGAGTACGAAATGAAGGTCCCCATAGTCGCCATACAAGTTATAGGAGGTGTCCAAAGAACGAAAAGGGTTCCATATTCGGCTGTTCCTACTATATGGTTCTCTGATGACTGCTCTAAGGAGTAGTAAGACGGTGTCCAAAGGTCTGTTGGGGGTATCAAAGCGATACCCTCGATGAATAGGGGTACCAACTGAGTACGAAATGAAGGTCCCCATAGTCGCCATACAAGTTATAGGAGGTGTCCAAAGAACGAAAAGGGTTCCATATTCGGCTGTTCCTACTATATGGTTCTCTGATGACTGCTCTAAGGAGTAGTAAGACGGTGTCCAAAGGTCTGTTGGGGGTATCAAAGCGATACCCTCGATGAATAGGGGTACCAACTGAGTACGAATGAAGGTCCCCATAGTCGCCATACAAGTTATAGGAGGTGTCCAAAGAACGAAAAGGGTTCCATATTCGGCTGTTCCTACTATATGGTTCTCTGATGACTGCTCTAAGGAGTAGTAAGACGGTGTCCAAAGGTCTGTTGGGGGTATCACAGCGATACCCTCGATGAATAGGGGTACCAACTGAGTACGAAATGAAGGTCCCATAGTCGCCATACAAGTTATAGGAGGTGTCCAAAGAACGAAAAGGGTTCCATATTCGGCTGTTCCTACTATATGGTTCTCTGATGACTGCTCTAAGGAGTAGTAAGACGGTGTCCAAAGGTCTGTTGGGGGTATCAAAGCGATACCCTCGATGAATAGGGGTACCAACTGAGTACGATATGAAGGTCCCCATAGTCGCCATACAAGTTATAGGAGGTGTCCAAAGAACGAAAAGGGTTCCATATTCGGCTGTTCCTACTATATGGTTCTCTGATGACTGCTCTAAGGAGTAGTAAGACGGTGTCCAAAGGTCTGTTGGGGGTATCAAAGCGATACCCTCGATGAATAGGGGTACCAACTGAGTACGAAATGAAGGTCCCCATAGTCGCCATACAAGTTATAGGAGGTGTCCAAAGAACGAAAAGGGTTCCATATTCGGCTGTTCCTACTATATGGTTCTCTGATGACTGCTCTAAGGAGTAGTAAGACGGTGTCCAAAGGTCTGTTGGGGGTATCAAAGCGATACCCTCGATGAATAGGGGTACCAACTGAGTACGATATGAAGGTCCCCATAGTCGCCATACAAGTTATAGGAGGTGTCCAAAGAACGAAAAGGGTTCCATATTCGGCTGTTCCTACTATATGGTTCTCTGATGACTGCTCTAAGGAGTAGTAAGACGGTGTCCAAAGGTCTGTTGGGGGTATCAAAGCGATACCCTCGATGAATAGGGGTACCAACTGAGTACGATATGAAGGTCCCCATAGTCGCCATACAAGTTATAGGAGGTGTCCAAAGAACGAAAAGGGTTCCATATTCGGCTGTTCCTACTATATGGTTCTCTGATGACTGCTCTAAGGAGTAGTAAGACGGTGTCCAAAGGTCTGTTGGGGGTATCAAAGCGATACCCTCGATGAATAGGGGTACCAACTGAGTACGATATGAAGGTCCCCATAGTCGCCATACAAGTTATAGGAGGTGTCCAAAGAACGAAAAGGGTTCCATATTCGGCTGTTCCTACTATATGGTTCTCTGATGACTGCTCTAAGGAGTAGTAAGACGGTGTCCAAAGGTCTGTTGGGGGTATCACAGCGATACCCTCGATGAATAGGGGTACCAACTGAGTACGATATGAAGGTCCCCATAGTCGCCATACAAGTTATAGGAGGTGTCCAAAGAACGAAAAGGGTTCCATATTCGGCTGTTCCTACTATATGGTTCTCTGATGACTGCTCTAAGGAGTAGTAAGACGGTGTCCAAAGGTCTGTTGGGGGTATCACAGCGATACCCTCGATGAATAGGGGTACCAACTGAGTACGAAATGAAGGTCCCCATAGTCGCCATACAAGTTATAGGAGGTGTCCAAAGAACGAAAAGGGTTCCATATTCGGCTGTTCCTACTATATGGTTCTCTGATGACTGCTCTAAGGAGTAGTAAGACGGTGTCCAAAGGTCTGTTGGGGGTATCACAGCGATACCCTCGATGAATAGGGGTACCAACTGAGTACGAAATGAAGGTCCCCATAGTCGCCATACAAGTTATAGGAGGTGTCCAAAGAACGAAAAGGGTTCCATATTCGGCTGTTCCTACTATATGGTTCTCTGATGACTGCTCTAAGGAGTAGTAAGACGGTGTCCAAAGGTCTGTTGGGGGTATCACAGCGATACCCTCGATGAATAGGGGTACCAACTGAGTACGAAATGAAGGTCCCCATAGTCGCCATACAAGTTATAGGAGGTGTCCAAAGAACGAAAAGGGTTCCATATTCGGCTGTTCCTACTATATGGTTCTCTGATGACTGCTCTAAGGAGTAGTAAGACGGTGTCCAAAGGTCTGTTGGGGGTATCACAGCGATACCCTCGATGAATAGGGGTACCAACTGAGTACGATATGAAGGTCCCCATAGTCGCCATACAAGTTATAGGAGGTGTCCAAAGAACGAAAAGGGTTCCATATTCGGCTGTTCCTACTATATGGTTCTCTGATGACTGCTCTAAGGAGTAGTAAGACGGTGTCCAAAGGTCTGTTGGGGGTATCACAGCGATACCCTCGATGAATAGGGGTACCAACTGAGTACGAAATGAAGGTCCCCATAGTCGCCATACAAGTTATAGGAGGTGTCCAAAGAACGAAAAGGGTTCCATATTCGGCTGTTCCTACTATATGGTTCTCTGATGACTGCTCTAAGGAGTAGTAAGACGGTGTCCAAAGGTCTGTTGGGGGTATCACAGCGATACCCTCGATGAATAGGGGTACCAACTGAGTACGAATGAAGGTCCCCATAGTCGCCATACAAGTTATAGGAGGTGTCCAAAGAACGAAAAGGGTTCCATATTCGGCTGTTCCTACTATATGGTTCTCTGATGACTGCTCTAAGGAGTAGTAAGACGGTGTCCAAAGGTCTGTTGGGGGTATCACAGCGATACCCTCGATGAATAGGGGTACCAACTGAGTACGATATGCAGGTCCCATAGTCGTCATACAAGTTATAGGAGGGAGAGGCGAACTGTCAACCGAAGCGAGCGGACGCCTTTCGTGAGCTTCTGGTGAAAACAGATTATCGAAAGGAAACTATATTGAAAACAGTGAAACGTGCGTGCAAAGTGTTTAGTTATCCAGTTTGTACGCCACCTGTGTGAAGTTTCGGTGAAAATCCGTGCAAATATAGTATAAAACGGCACACAAACATTGCGTCGCGCTTCGGCGCGTGTGACCAAAAAAGTGCGTGTGTGGTTAGGTGAGTGCGTGCGTGCGAAGCGCTCCCTTTCGGTGCGGATGAAAGGGAGTCCGCAGCCGCAGTTTGGTTGAGAAAACCTTTCAGGAGTGTAAAAGTGCTGTGCAAATCACCTCCGAAAAGAGAAAACAAACATTCAGTGGTAAAAACAGCATCAAAAAAGAGTGAAAAACGACGTGGCATAAACACGTGCTAAGGGCACACGCACTTAGTAGGGCAGTGTGTGTCAGTGTCGGTTAGTGCGTGCGAGGAGTGTTGTTTGCTTATAGGCTGACAAGTGCACAGTGGAGAGCTCATCGGACATTCCGGTTGATGTCCTGGGAGAGCTCTTCTCTTTAGTGCCACCAGCGCCACCTATGGGGCACTAGCTCAAGTCCTATCAAAGACACACACCATAAAAGCTCCGCACTGAGCTTTTGCCATAAAGGCGAATGCGGACCGCATACCGGCTAGGCGCAGAAGTCTAGCAACTGCTGGGCAGAGCAACGAACCGGACAGCGGTAGCCATGCAAGAGGAGGAGAGCGGGTCTGATGGGTCGGTGGATGCAGAGGCCACCGTAACCGTCAAACCGAAAAAAATGAAGATGTCGCCGCGAGTAGTGGTGACGCTCCTGTCGCCGGGAACGCTGTCGTCACTATGCAGCGCAACGGGAGCACCCACGCCAGCCCCGAGGGGAACGCCAGGGACACCAGGAGAGCCGGATGCGGGAGCGCGGACGAGTACCGCCCCCGCCCCCACACCGTCACCACGGAGATCGGTATCTCCCGAGATGCTGGCGCCAGTCGCATCGCCGTCGGTAGAGGAATAAAAAAATATATATATAAAAAAATATAAAAAAGTTATAGGAGGTGTCCAAAGAACGAAAAGGGTTCCATATTCGGCTGTTCTACTATATGGTTCTCTGATGACTGCTCTAAGGAGTAGTAAGACGGTGTCCAAAGGTCTGTTGGGGGTATCACAGCGATACCCTCGATGAATAGGGGTACCAACTGAGTACGAAATGAAGGTCCCATAGTCGCCATACAAGTTATAGGAGGTGTCCAAAGAACGAAAAGGGTTCCATATTCGGCTGTTCCTACTATATGGTTCTCTGATGACTGCTCTAAGGAGTAGTAAGACGGTGTCCAAAGGTCTGTTGGGGGTATCACAGCGATACCCTCGATGAATAGGGGTACCAACTGAGTACGAAATGAAGGTCCCCATAGTCGCCATACAAGTTATAGGAGGTGTCCAAAGAACGAAAAGGGTTCCATATTCGGCTGTTCCTACTATATGGTTCTCTGATGACTGCTCTAAGGAGTAGTAAGACGGTGTCCAAAGGTCTGTTGGGGGTATCACAGCGATACCCTCGATGAATAGGGGTACCAACTGAGTACGATATGAAGGTCCCCATAGTCGCCATACAAGTTATAGGAGGTGTCCAAAGAACGAAAAGGGTTCCATATTCGGCTGTTCCTACTATATGGTTCTCTGATGACTGCTCTAAGGAGTAGTAAGACGGTGTCCAAAGGTCTGTTGGGGGTATCAAAGCGATACCCTCGATGAATAGGGGTACCAACTGAGTACGAAATGAAGGTCCCCATAGTCGCCATACAAGTTATAGGAGGTGTCCAAAGAACGAAAAGGGTTCCATATTCGGCTGTTCCTACTATATGGTTCTCTGATGACTGCTCTAAGGAGTAGTAAGACGGTGTCCAAAGGTCTGTTGGGGGTATCACAGCGATACCCTCGATGAATAGGGGTACCAACTGAGTACGATATGAAGGTCCCCATAGTCGCCATACAAGTTATAGGAGGTGTCCAAAGAACGAAAAGGGTTCCATATTCGGCTGTTCCTACTATATGGTTCTCTGATGACTGCTCTAAGGAGTAGTAAGACGGTGTCCAAAGGTCTGTTGGGGGTATCAAAGCGATACCCTCGATGAATAGGGGTACCAACTGAGTACGAAATGAAGGTCCCCATAGTCGCCATACAAGTTATAGGAGGTGTCCAAAGAACGAAAAGGGTTCCATATTCGGCTGTTCCTACTATATGGTTCTCTGATGACTGCTCTAAGGAGTAGTAAGACGGTGTCCAAAGGTCTGTTGGGGGTATCAAAGCGATACCCTCGATGAATAGGGGTACCAACTGAGTACGATATGAAGGTCCCCATAGTCGCCATACAAGTTATAGGAGGTGTCCAAAGAACGAAAAGGGTTCCATATTCGGCTGTTCCTACTATATGGTTCTCTGATGACTGCTCTAAGGAGTAGTAAGACGGTGTCCAAAGGTCTGTTGGGGGTATCAAGCGATACCCTCGATGAATAGGGGTACCAACTGAGTACGAAATGAAGGTCCCCATAGTCGCCATACAAGTTATAGGAGGTGTCCAAAGAACGAAAAGGGTTCCATATTCGGCTGTTCCTACTATATGGTTCTCTGATGACTGCTCTAAGGAGTAGTAAGACGGTGTCCAAAGGTCTGTTGGGGGTATCACAGCGATACCCTCGATGAATAGGGGTACCAACTGAGTACGATATGCAGGTCCCATAGTCGTCATACAAGTTATAGGAGGGAGAGGCGAACTGTCAACCGAAGCGAGCGGACGCCTTTCGTGAGCTTCTGGTGAAAACAGATTATCGAAAGGAAACTATATTGAAAACAGTGAAACGTGCGTGCAAAGTGTTTAGTTATCCAGTTTGTACGCCACCTGTGTGAAGTTTCGGTGAAAATCCGTGCAAATATAGTATAAAACGGCACACAAACATTGCGTCGCGCTTCGGCGCGTGTGACCAAAAAAGTGCGTGTGTGGTTAGGTGAGTGCGTGCGTGCGAAGCGCTCCCTTTCGGTGCGGATGAAAGGGAGTCCGCAGCCGCAGTTTGGTTGAGAAAACCTTTCAGGAGTGTAAAAGTGCTGTGCAAATCACCTCCGAAAAGAGAAAACAAACATTCAGTGGTAAAAACAGCATCAAAAAAGAGTGAAAAACGACGTGGCATAAACACGTGCTAAGGGCACACGCACTTAGTAGGGCAGTGTGTGTCAGTGTCGGTTAGTGCGTGCGAGGAGTGTTGTTTGCTTATAGGCTGACAAGTGCACAGTGGAGAGCTCATCGGACATTCCGGTTGATGTCCTGGGAGAGCTCTTCTCTTTAGTGCCACCAGCGCCACCTATGGGGCACTAGCTCAAGTCCTATCAAAGACACACACCATAAAAGCTCCGCACTGAGCTTTTGCCATAAAGGCGAATGCGGACCGCATACCGGCTAGGCGCAGAAGTCTAGCAACTGCTGGGCAGAGCAACGAACCGGACAGCGGTAGCCATGCAAGAGGAGGAGAGCGGGTCTGATGGGTCGGTGGATGCAGAGGCCACCGTAACCGTCAAACCGAAAAAAATGAAGATGTCGCCGCGAGTAGTGGTGACGCTCCTGTCGCCGGGAACGCTGTCGTCACTATGCAGCGCAACGGGAGCACCCACGCCAGCCCCGAGGGGAACGCCAGGGACACCAGGAGAGCCGGATGCGGGAGCGCGGACGAGTACCGCCCCCGCCCCCACACCGTCACCACGGAGATCGGTATCTCCCGAGATGCTGGCGCCAGTCGCATCGCCGTCGGTAGAGGAATAAAAAAAATATAAAAAAAAAAAAAAGTTATAGGAGGTGTCCAAAGAACGAAAAGGGTTCCATATTCGGCTGTTCCTACTATATGGTTCTCTGATGACTGCTCTAAGGAGTAGTAAGACGGTGTCCAAAGGTCTGTTGGGGGTATCACAGCGATACCCTCGATGAATAGGGGTACCAACTGAGTACGAAATGAAGGTCCCCATAGTCGCCATACAAGTTATAGGAGGTGTCCAAAGAACGAAAAGGGTTCCATATTCGGCTGTTCCTACTATATGGTTCTCTGATGACTGCTCTAAGGAGTAGTAAGACGGTGTCCAAAGGTCTGTTGGGGGTATCAAAGCGATACCCTCGATGAATAGGGGTACCAACTGAGTACGATATGAAGGTCCCCATAGTCGCCATACAAGTTATAGGAGGTGTCCAAAGAACGAAAAGGGTTCCATATTCGGCTGTTCCTACTATATGGTTCTCTGATGACTGCTCTAAGGAGTAGTAAGACGGTGTCCAAAGGTCTGTTGGGGGTATCACAGCGATACCCTCGATGAATAGGGGTACCAACTGAGTACGATATGAAGGTCCCCATAGTCGCCATACAAGTTATAGGAGGTGTCCAAAGAACGAAAAGGGTTCCATATTCGGCTGTTCCTACTATATGGTTCTCTGATGACTGCTCTAAGGAGTAGTAAGACGGTGTCCAAAGGTCTGTTGGGGGTATCACAGCGATACCCTCGATGAATAGGGGTACCAACTGAGTACGATATGAAGGTCCCCATAGTCGCCATACAAGTTATAGGAGGTGTCCAAAGAACGAAAAGGGTTCCATATTCGGCTGTTCCTACTATATGGTTCTCTGATGACTGCTCTAAGGAGTAGTAAGACGGTGTCCAAAGGTCTGTTGGGGGTATCACAGCGATACCCTCGATGAATAGGGGTACCAACTGAGTACGATATGAAGGTCCCCATAGTCGCCATACAAGTTATAGGAGGTGTCCAAAGAACGAAAAGGGTTCCATATTCGGCTGTTCCTACTATATGGTTCTCTGATGACTGCTCTAAGGAGTAGTAAGACGGTGTCCAAAGGTCTGTTGGGGGTATCAAAGCGATACCCTCGATGAATAGGGGTACCAACTGAGTACGAAATGAAGGTCCCCATAGTCGCCATACAAGTTATAGGAGGTGTCCAAAGAACGAAAAGGGTTCCATATTCGGCTGTTCCTACTATATGGTTCTCTGATGACTGCTCTAAGGAGTAGTAAGACGGTGTCCAAAGGTCTGTTGGGGGTATCACAGCGATACCCTCGATGAATAGGGGTACCAACTGAGTACGAAATGAAGGTCCCCATAGTCGCCATACAAGTTATAGGAGGTGTCCAAAGAACGAAAAGGGTTCCATATTCGGCTGTTCCTACTATATGGTTCTCTGATGACTGCTCTAAGGAGTAGTAAGACGGTGTCCAAAGGTCTGTTGGGGGTATCAAAGCGATACCCTCGATGAATAGGGGTACCAACTGAGTACGATATGAAGGTCCCATAGTCGCCATACAAGTTATAGGAGGTGTCCAAAGAACGAAAAGGGTTCCATATTCGGCTGTTCCTACTATATGGTTCTCTGATGACTGCTCTAAGGAGTAGTAAGACGGTGTCCAAAGGTCTGTTGGGGGTATCACAGCGATACCCTCGATGAATAGGGGTACCAACTGAGTACGAAATGAAGGTCCCCATAGTCGCCATACAAGTTATAGGAGGTGTCCAAAGAACGAAAAGGGTTCCATATTCGGCTGTTCCTACTATATGGTTCTCTGATGACTGCTCTAAGGAGTAGTAAGACGGTGTCCAAAGGTCTGTTGGGGGTATCACAGCGATACCCTCGATGAATAGGGGTACCAACTGAGTACGATATGAAGGTCCCCATAGTCGCCATACAAGTTATAGGAGGTGTCCAAAGAACGAAAAGGGTTCCATATTCGGCTGTTCCTACTATATGGTTCTCTGATGACTGCTCTAAGGAGTAGTAAGACGGTGTCCAAAGGTCTGTTGGGGGTATCAAAGCGATACCCTCGATGAATAGGGGTACCAACTGAGTACGAAATGAAGGTCCCCATAGTCGCCATACAAGTTATAGGAGGTGTCCAAAGAACGAAAAGGGTTCCATATTCGGCTGTTTCTACTATATGGTTCTCTGATGACTGCTCTAAGGAGTAGTAAGACGGTGTCCAAAGGTCTGTTGGGGGTATCACAGCGATACCCTCGATGAATAGGGGTACCAACTGAGTACGAAATGAAGGTCCCCATAGTCGCCATACAAGTTATAGGAGGTGTCCAAAGAACGAAAAGGGTTCCATATTCGGCTGTTCCTACTATATGGTTCTCTGATGACTGCTCTAAGGAGTAGTAAGACGGTGTCCAAAGGTCTGTTGGGGGTATCACAGCGATACCCTCGATGAATAGGGGTACCAACTGAGTACGATATGCAGGTCCCATAGTCGTCATACAAGTTATAGGAGGGAGAGGCGAACTGTCAACCGAAGCGAGCGGACGCCTTTCGTGAGCTTCTGGTGAAAACAGATTATCGAAAGGAAACTATATTGAAAACAGTGAAACGTGCGTGCAAAGTGTTTAGTTATCCAGTTTGTACGCCACCTGTGTGAAGTTTCGGTGAAAATCCGTGCAAATATAGTATAAAACGGCACACAAACATTGCGTCGCGCTTCGGCGCGTGTGACCAAAAAAGTGCGTGTGTGGTTAGGTGAGTGCGTGCGTGCGAAGCGCTCCCTTTCGGTGCGGATGAAAGGGAGTCCGCAGCCGCAGTTTGGTTGAGAAAACCTTTCAGGAGTGTAAAAGTGCTGTGCAAATCACCTCCGAAAAGAGAAAACAAACATTCAGTGGTAAAAACAGCATCAAAAAAGAGTGAAAAACGACGTGGCATAAACACGTGCTAAGGGCACACGCACTTAGTAGGGCAGTGTGTGTCAGTGTCGGTTAGTGCGTGCGAGGTGTGTTGTTTGCTTATAGGCTGACAAGTGCACAGTGGAGAGCTCATCGGACATTCCGGTTGATGTCCTGGGAGAGCTCTTCTCTTTAGTGCCACCAGCGCCACCTATGGGGCACTAGCTCAAGTCCTATCAAAGACACACACCATAAAAGCTCCGCACTGAGCTTTTGCCATAAAGGCGAATGCGGACCGCATACCGGCTAGGCGCAGAAGTCTAGCAACTGCTGGGCAGAGCAACGAACCGGACAGCGGTAGCCATGCAAGAGGAGGAGAGCGGGTCTGATGGGTCGGTGGATGCAGAGGCCACCGTAACCGTCAAACCGAAAAAAATGAAGATGTCGCCGCGAGTAGTGGTGACGCTCCTGTCGCCGGGAACGCTGTCGTCACTATGCAGCGCAACGGGAGCACCCACGCCAGCCCCGAGGGGAACGCCAGGGACACCAGGAGAGTCGGATGCGGGAGCGCGGACGAGTACCGCCCCGCCCCCACACCGTCACCACGGAGATCGGTATCTCCCGAGATGCTGGCGCCAGTCGCATCGCCGTCGGTAGAGGAATAAAAAAATATATATAAAAAATATAAAAAAGTTATAGGAGGTGTCCAAAGAACGAAAAGGGTTCCATATTCGGCTGTTCCTACCATATGGTTCTCTGATGACTGCTCTAAGGAGTAGTAAGACGGTGTCCAAAGGTCTGTTGGGGGTATCAAAGCGATACCCTCGATGAATAGGGGTACCAACTGAGTACGAAATGAAGGTCCCCATAGTCGCCATACAAGTTATAGGAGGTGTCCAAAGTACGAAAAGGGTTCCATATTCGGCTGTTCCTACTATATGGTTCTCTGATGACTGCTCTAAGGAGTAGTAAGACGGTGTCCAAAGGTCTGTTGGGGGTATCACAGCGATACCCTCGATGAATAGGGGTACCAACTGAGTACGATATGAAGGTCCCATAGTCGCCATACAAGTTATAGGAGGTGTCCAAAGAACGAAAAGGGTTCCATATTCGGCTGTTCCTACTATATGGTTCTCTGATGACTGCTCTAAGGAGTAGTAAGACGGTGTCCAAAGGTCTGTTGGGGGTATCACAGCGATACCCTCGATGAATAGGGGTACCAACTGAGTACGATATGAAGGTCCCATAGTCGCCATACAAGTTATAGGAGGTGTCCAAAGAACGAAAAGGGTTCCATATTCGGCTGTTCCTACTATATGGTTCTCTGATGACTGCTCTAAGGAGTAGTAAGACGGTGTCCAAAGGTCTGTTGGGGGTATCACAGCGATACCCTCGATGAATAGGGGTACCAACTGAGTACGATATGAAGGTCCCCATAGTCGCCATACAAGTTATAGGAGGTGTCCAAAGAACGAAAAGGGTTCCATATTCGGCTGTTCCTACTATATGGTTCTCTGATGACTGCTCTAAGGAGTAGTAAGACGGTGTCCAAAGGTCTGTTGGGGGTATCACAGCGATACCCTCGATGAATAGGGGTACCAACTGAGTACGATATGAAGGTCCCATAGTCGTCATACAAGTTATAGGAGGGAGAGGCGAACTGTCAACCGAAGCGAGCGGACGCCTTTCGTGAGCTTCTGGTGAAAACAGATTATCGAAAGGAAACTATATTGAAAACAGTGAAACGTGCGTGCAAAGTGTTTAGTTATCCAGTTTGTACGCCACCTGTGTGAAGTTTCGGTGAAAATCCGTGCAAATATAGTATAAAACGGCACACAAACATTGCGTCGCGCTTCGGCGCGTGTGACCAAAAAAGTGCGTGTGTGGTTTAGTGAGTGCGTGCGTGCGAAGCGCTCCCTTTCGGTGCGGATGAAAGGGAGTCCGCAGCCGCAGTTTGGTTGAGAAAACCTTTCAGGAGTGTAAAAGTGCTGTGCAAATCACCTCCGAAAAGAGAAAACAAACATTCAGTGGTAAAAACAGCATCAAAAAAGAGTGAAAAACGACGTGGCATAAACACGTGCTAAGGGCACACGCACTTAGTAGGGCAGTGTGTGTCAGTGTCGGTTAGTGCGTGCGAGGAGTGTTGTTTGCTTATAGGCTGACAAGTGCACAGTGGAGAGCTCATCGGACATTCCGGTTGATGTCCTGGGAGAGCTCTTCTCTTTAGTGCCACCAGCGCCACCTATGGGGCACTAGCTCAAGTCCTATCAAAGACACACACCATAAAAGCTCCGCACTGAGCTTTTGCCATAAAGGCGAATGCGGACCGCATACCGGCTAGGCGCAGAAGTCTAGCAACTGCTGGGCAGAGCAACGAACCGGACAGCGGTAGCCATGCAAGAGGAGGAGAGCGGGTCTGATGGGTCGGTGGATGCAGAGGCCACCGTAACCGTCAAACCGAAAAAAATGAAGATGTCGCCGCGAGTAGTGGTGACGCTCCTGTCGCCGGGAACGCTGTCGTCACTATGCAGCGCAACGGGAGCACCCACGCCAGCCCCGAGGGGAACGCCAGGGACACCAGGAGAGTCGATGCGGGAGTCACCACGGAGATCGGTATCTTCCCGAGATGCTGGCGCCAGTCGCATCGCCGTCGGTAGAGGAATAAAAAAAAAATAAAAAAAAAATAAAAAAAAGAAGTTATAAGGAGGTGTCCCAAAGAACGAAAAGGGTTCCATATTCGGCTTTTCTACTATATGGTTCTCTGATGACTGCTCTAAGGAGTAGTAGACGGTGTCCAAAGGTCTGTTGGGGGTATCACAAAGCGATACCCTCGATGAATAGGGGTACCAACTGAGTACGAAATGAAGGTCCCCATAGTCGCCATACAAGTTATAGGAGGTGTCCAAAGAACGAAAAGGTTCCATATTCGGGCTGTTCCTACCATATGGTTCTCTGATGACTGCTTCTAAGGAGTAGTAAGACGGTGTCCAAAGGTCTGTTGGGGTATCACAGCGATACCCTCGATGAATAGGGGTACCAACTGAGTACGAAATGAAGGTCCCATAGTCGCATACAAGTTATAGGAGTGTCCAAAGAACGAAAAGGGTTCCATATTCGGCTGTTCCTACTATATGGTTCTCTGATGACTGCTCTAAGGAGTAGTAAGACGGTGTCCAAAGGTCTGTTGGGGGTATCAAAGCGATACCCTCGATGAATAGGGGTACCAACTGAGTACGAAATGAAGGTCCCATAGTCGCCATACAAGTTATAGGAGGTGTCCAAAGAACGAAAAGGGTTCCATATTCGGCTGTTCCTACTATATGGTTCTCTGATGACTGCTCTAAGGAGTAGTAAGACGGTGTCCAAAGGTCTGTTGGGGGTATCAAAGCGATACCCTCGATGAATAGGGGTACCAACTGAGTACGAAATGAAGGTCCCCATAGTCGCCATACAAGTTATAGGAGGTGTCCAAAGAACGAAAAGGGTTCCATATTCGGCTGTTCCTACCATATGGTTCTCTGATGACTGCTCTAAGGAGTAGTAAGACGGTGTCCAAAGGTCTGTTGGGGGTATCAAAGCGATACCCTCGATGAATAGGGGTACCAACTGAGTACGATATGAAGGTCCCATAGTCGTCATACAAGTTATAGGAGGGAGAGGCGAACTGTCAACCGAAGCGAGCGGACGCCTTTCGTGAGCTTCTGGTGAAAACAGATTATCGAAGGGAAACTATATTGAAAACAGTGAAACGTGCGTGCAAAGTGTTTAGTTATCCAGTTTGTACGCCACCTGTGTGAAGTTTCGGTGAAAATCCGTGCAAATATAGTATAAAACGGCACACAAACATTGCGTCGCGCTTCGGCGCGTGTGACCAAAAAAGTGCATGTGTGGTTAGGTGAGTGCGTGCGTGCGAAGCGCTCCCTTTCGGTGCGGATGAAAGGGAGCCCGCAGCCGCAGTTTGGTTGAGAAAACCTTTCAGGAGTGTAAAAGTGCTGTGCAAATCACCTCCGAAAAGAGAAAACAAACATTCAGTGGTAAAAACAGCATCAAAAAAGAGTGAAAAACGACGTGGCATAAACACGTGCTAAGGGCACACGCACTTAGTAGGGCAGTGTGTGTCAGTATCGGTTAGTGCGTGCGAGGTGTGTTGTTTGCTTATAGGCTGACAAGTGCACAGTGGAGAGCTCATCGGACATTCCTGGAAGAGACGAAAGAGGTCCAAGAGACCCAAAGTCTCTCAAAACTCTACAAACAACAACAACAACATCGGACATTCCGGTTGATGTCCTGGGAGAGCTCTTCTCTTTAGTGCCACCAGCGCCACCTATGGGGCACTAGCTCAAGTCCTATCAAAGACACACACCATAAAAGCTCCGCACTGAGCTTTTGCCATAAAGGCGAATGCGGACCGCATACCGGCTAGGCGCAGAAGTCTAGCAACTGCTGGGCAGAGCAACGAACCGGACAGCGGTAGCCATGCAAGAGGAGGAGAGCGGGTCTGATGGATCGGTGGATGCAGAGGCCACCGTAACCGTCAAACCGAAAAAAATGAAGATGTCGCCGCGAGTAGTGGTGACGCTCCTGTCGCCGGGAACGCTGTCGTCACTATGCAGCGCAACGGGAGCACCCACGCCAGCCCCGAGGGGAACGCCAGGGACACCAGGAGAGTCGGATGCGGGAGTCACCACGGAGATCGGTATCTCCCGAGATGCTGGCGCCAGTCGCATCGCCGTCCAAAAAACGAAAAGGGTTCCAGATTCGGCTGTTCCCACTTCATGGTTCTCTGATGACTGCTCTAATGAGTCGTCAAACAGTGTCCGAAGGTCTGTTGGGGGTATCAAAGCGATACCCTCGATGAATAGGGGTACCAACTGAGTACAAAATGAAGGTCCCCATAGTCGCCATACAAGTTATAGGAGGTGTCCAAAGTACGAAAAGGGTTCCATATTCGGCGGTTTCTACTATATGGTTCTCTGATGACTGCTCTAAGGAGTAGTAAGACGGTGTCCAAAGGTCTGTTGGGGGTATCACAGCGATACCCTCGATGAATAGGGGTACCAACTGAGTACGAAATGAAGGTCCCCATAGTCGCCATACAAGTTAAAGGAGGTGTCCAAAGAACGAAAAGGGTTCCATATTCGGCTGTTCCTACCATATGGTTCTCTGATGACTGCTCTAAGGAGTAGTAAGACGGTGTCCAAAGGTCTGTTGGGGGTATCACAGCGATACCCTCGATGAATAGGGGTACCAACTGAGTACGATATGAAGGTCCCCATAGTCGCCATACAAGTTATAGGAGGTGTCCAAAGAACGAAAAGGGTTCCATATTCGGCTGTTCCTACTATATGGTTCTCTGATGACTGCTCTAAGGAGTAGTAAGACGGTGTCCAAAGGTCTGTTGGGGGTATCACAGCGATACCCTCGATGAATAGGGGTACCAACTGAGTACGATATGAAGGTCCCATAGTCGTCATACAAGTTATAGGAGGTGTCCAAAGAACGAAAAGGGTTCCATATTCGGCTGTTCCTACTATATGGTTCTCTGATGACTGCTCTAAGGAGTAGTAAGACGGTGTCCAAAGGTCTGTTGGGGGTATCAAAGCGATACCCTCGATGAATAGGGGTACCAACTGAGTACGATATGAAGGTCCCCATAGTCGCCATACAAGTTATAGGAGGTGTCCAAAGAACGAAAAGGGTTCCATATTCGGCTGTTCCTACCATATGGTTCTCTGATGACTGCTCTAAGGAGTAGTAAGACGGTGTCCAAAGGTCTGTTGGGGGTATCACAGCGATACCCTCGATGAATAGGGGTACCAACTGAGTACGATATGAAGGTCCCCATAGTCGCCATACAAGTTATAGGAGGTGTCCAAAGAACGAAAAGGGTTCCATATTCGGCTGTTCCTACTATATGGTTCTCTGATGACTGCTCTAAGGAGTAGTAAGACGGTGTCCAAAGGTCTGTTGGGGGTATCACAGCGATACCCTCGATGAATAGGGGTACCAACTGAGTACGATATGAAGGTCCCCATAGTCGCCATACAAGTTATAGGAGGTGTCCAAAGAACGAAAAGGGTTCCATATTCGGCTGTTCCTACTATATGGTTCTCTGATGACTGCTCTAAGGAGTAGTAAGACGGTGTCCAAAGGTCTGTTGGGGGTATCACAGCGATACCCTCGATGAATAGGGGTACCAACTGAGTACGAAATGAAGGTCCCCATAGTCGCCATACAAGTTATAGGAGGTGTCCAAAGAACGAAAAGGGTTCCATATTCGGCTGTTCCTACTATATGGTTCTCTGATGACTGCTCTAAGGAGTAGTAAGACGGTGTCCAAAGGTCTGTTGGGGGTATCAAAGCGATACCCTCGATGAATAGGGGTACCAACTGAGTACGATATGAAGGTCCCATAGTCGCCATACAAGTTATAGGAGGTGTCCAAAGAACGAAAAGGGTTCCATATTCGGCTGTTCCTACTATATGGTTCTCTGATGACTGCTCTAAGGAGTAGTAAGACGGTGTCCAAAGGTCTGTTGGGGGTATCACAGCGATACCCTCGATGAATAGGGGTACCAACTGAGTACGAAATGAAGGTCCCCATAGTCGCCATACAAGTTATAGGAGGTGTCCAAAGAACGAAAAGGGTTCCATATTCGGCTGTTCCTACTATATGGTTCTCTGATGACTGCTCTAAGGAGTAGTAAGACGGTGTCCAAAGGTCTGTTGGGGGTATCAAAGCGATACCCTCGATGAATAGGGGTACCAACTGAGTACGATATGAAGGTCCCCATAGTCGCCATACAAGTTATAGGAGGTGTCCAAAGAACGAAAAGGGTTCCATATTCGGCTGTTCCTACTATATGGTTCTCTGATGACTGCTCTAAGGAGTAGTAAGACGGTGTCCAAAGGTCTGTTGGGGGTATCACAGCGATACCCTCGATGAATAGGGGTACCAACTGAGTACGATATGAAGGTCCCCATAGTCGCCATACAAGTTATAGGAGGTGTCCAAAGAACGAAAAGGGTTCCATATTCGGCTGTTCCTACTATATGGTTCTCTGATGACTGCTCTAAGGAGTAGTAAGACGGTGTCCAAAGGTCTGTTGGGGGTATCAAAGCGATACCCTCGATGAATAGGGGTACCAACTGAGTACGATATGAAGGTCCCCATAGTCGCCATACAAGTTATAGGAGGTGTCCAAAGAACGAAAAGGGTTCCATATTCGGCTGTTCCTACTATATGGTTCTCTGATGACTGCTCTAAGGAGTAGTAAGACGGTGTCCAAAGGTCTGTTGGGGGTATCAAAGCGATACCCTCGATGAATAGGGGTACCAACTGAGTACGATATGAAGGTCCCCATAGTCGCCATACAAGTTATAGGAGGTGTCCAAAGAACGAAAAGGGTTCCATATTCGGCTGTTCCTACTATATGGTTCTCTGATGACTGCTCTAAGGAGTAGTAAGACGGTGTCCAAAGGTCTGTTGGGGGTATCAAAGCGATACCCTCGATGAATAGGGGTACCAACTGAGTACGAAATGAAGGTCCCCATAGTCGCCATACAAGTTATAGGAGGTGTCCAAAGAACGAAAAGGGTTCCATATTCGGCTGTTCCTACTATATGGTTCTCTGATGACTGCTCTAAGGAGTAGTAAGACGGTGTCCAAAGGTCTGTTGGGGGTATCACAGCGATACCCTCGATGAATAGGGGTACCAACTGAGTACGAAATGAAGGTCCCCATAGTCGCCATACAAGTTATAGGAGGTGTCCAAAGAACGAAAAGGGTTCCATATTCGGCTGTTCCTACTATATGGTTCTCTGATGACTGCTCTAAGGAGTAGTAAGACGGTGTCCAAAGGTCTGTTGGGGGTATCAAAGCGATACCCTCGATGAATAGGGGTACCAACTGAGTACGAAATGAAGGTCCCCATAGTCGCCATACAAGTTATAGGAGGTGTCCAAAGAACGAAAAGGGTTCCATATTCGGCTGTTCCTACTATATGGTTCTCTGATGACTGCTCTAAGGAGTAGTAAGACGGTGTCCAAAGGTCTGTTGGGGGTATCACAGCGATACCCTCGATGAATAGGGGTACCAACTGAGTACGAAATGAAGGTCCCCATAGTCGTCATACAAGTTATAGGAGGTGTCCAAAGAACGAAAAGGGTTCCATATTCGGCTGTTCCTACTATATGGTTCTCTGATGACTGCTCTAAGGAGTAGTAAGACGGTGTCCAAAGGTCTGTTGGGGGTATCACAGCGATACCCTCGATGAATAGGGGTACCAACTGAGTACGAATGAAGGTCCCCATAGTCGCCATACAAGTTATAGGAGGTGTCCAAAGAACGAAAAGGGTTCCATATTCGGCTGTTCCTACTATATGGTTCTCTGATGACTGCTCTAAGGAGTAGTAAGACGGTGTCCAAAGGTCTGTTGGGGGTATCACAGCGATACCCTCGATGAATAGGGGTACCAACTGAGTACGAAATGAAGGTCCCCATAGTCGCCATACAAGTTATAGGAGGTGTCCAAAGAACGAAAAGGGTTCCATATTCGGCTGTTCCTACTATATGGTTCTCTGATGACTGCTCTAAGGAGTAGTAAGACGGTGTCCAAAGGTCTGTTGGGGGTATCAAAGCGATACCCTCGATGAATAGGGGTACCAACTGAGTACGAAATGAAGGTCCCATAGTCGTCATACAAGTTATAGGAGGGAGAGGCGAACTGTCAACCGAAGCGAGCGGACGCCTTTCGTGAGCTTCTGGTGAAAACAGATTATCGAAAGGAAACTATATTGAAAACAGTGAAACGTGCGTGCAAAGTGTTTAGTTATCCAGTTTGTACGCCACCTGTGTGAAGTTTCGGTGAAAATCCGTGCAAATATAGTATAAAACGGCACACAAACATTGCGTCGCGCTTCGGCGCGTGTGACCAAAAAAGTGCGTGTGTGGTTTAGGTGAGTGCGTGCGTGCGAAGCGCTCCCTTTCGGTGCGGATGAAAGGGAGTCCGCAGCCGCAGTTTGGTTGAGAAAACCTTTCAGGAGTGTAAAAGTGCTGTGCAAATCACCTCCGAAAAGAGAAAACAAACATTCAGTGGTAAAAACAGCATCAAAAAAGAGTGAAAAACGACGTGGCATAAACACGTGCTAAGGGCACACGCACTTAGTAGGGCAGTGTGTGTCAGTGTCGGTTAGTGCGTGCGAGGTGTGTTGTTTGCTTATAGGCTGACAAGTGCACAGTGGAGAGCTCATCGGACATTCCTGGAAGAGACGAAAGAGGTCCAAGAGACCCAAAGTCTCTCAAAACTCTACAAACAACAACAACAACATCGGACATTCCGGTTGATGTCCTGGGAGAGCTCTTCTCTTTAGTGCCACCAGCGCCACCTATGGGGCACTAGCTCAAGTCCTATCAAAGACACACACCATAAAAGCTCCGCACTGAGCTTTTGCCATAAAGGCGAATGCGGACCGCATACCGGCTAGGCGCAGAAGTCTAGCAACTGCTGGGCAGAGCAACGAACCGGACAGCGGTAGCCATGCAAGAGGAGGAGAGCGGGTCTGAGGGGTCGGTGGATGCAGAGGCCACCGTAACCGTCAAACCGAAAAAAATGAAGATGTCGCCGCGAGTAGTGGTGACGCTCCTGTCGCCGGGAACGCTGTCGTCACTATGCAGCGCAACGGGAGCACCCACGCCAGCCCCGAGGGGAACGCCAGGGACACCAGGAGAGTCGGATGCGGGAGTCACCACGGAGATCGGTATCTCCCGAGATGCTGGCGCCAGTCGCATCGCCGTCCAAAGAACGAAAAGGGTTCCAGATTCGGCTGTTCCTACTATATGGTTCTCTGATGACTGCTCTAAGGAGTAGTAAGACGGTGTCCAAAGGTCTGTTGGGGGTATCACAGCGATACCCTCGATGAATAGGGGTACCAACTGAGTACGAAATGAAGGTCCCCATAGTCGCCATATAAGTTATAGGAGGTGTCCAAAGAACGAAAAGGGTTCCATATTCGGCTGTTCCTACTATATGGTTCTCTGATGACTGCTCTAAGGAGTAGTAAGACGGTGTCCAAAGGTCTGTTGGGGGTATCAAAGCGATACCCTCGATGAATAGGGTACCAACTGAGTACGATATGAAGGTCCCCATAGTCGCCATACAAGTTATAGGAGGTGTCCAAAGAACGAAAAGGGTTCCATATTCGGCTGTTCCTACTAATGGTTCTCTGATGACTGCTCTAAGGAGTAGTAAGACGGTGTCCAAAGGTCTGTTGGGGGTATCAAAGCGATACCCTCGATGAATAGGGGTACCAACTGAGTACGAAATGAAGGTCCCCATAGTCGTCATACAAGTTATAGGAGGTGTCCAAAGAACGAAAAGGGTTCCATATTCGGCTGTTCCTACTATATGGTTCTCTGATGACTGCTCTAAGGAGTAGTAAGACGGTGTCCAAAGGTCTGTTGGGGGTATCAAAGCGATACCCTCGATGAATAGGGGTACCAACTGAGTACGAATGAAGGTCCCCATAGTCGCCATACAAGTTATAGGAGGTGTCCAAAGAACGAAAAGGGTTCCATATTCGGCTGTTCCTACTATATGGTTCTCTGATGACTGCTCTAAGGAGTAGTAAGACGGTGTCCAAAGGTCTGTTGGGGGTATCAAAGCGATACCCTCGATGAATAGGGGTACCAACTGAGTACGATATGAAGGTCCCCATAGTCGCCATACAAGTTATAGGAGGTGTCCAAAGTACGAAAAGGGTTCCATATTCGGCTGTTCCTACTATATGGTTCTCTGATGACTGCTCTAAGGAGTAGTAAGACGGTGTCCAAAGGTCTGTTAGGGGTATCAAAGCGATACCCTCGATGAATAGGGGTACCAACTGAGTACGACATGAAGGTCCCCATAGTCGCCATACAAGTTATAGGAGGTGTCCAAAGTACGAAAAGGGTTCCATATTCGGCTGTTCCTACTATATGGTTCTCTGATGACTGCTCTAAGGAGTAGTAAGACGGTGTCCAAAGGTCTGTTGGGGGTATCAAAGCGATACCCTCGATGAATAGGGGTACCAACTGAGTACGAAATGAAGGTCCCCATAGTCGTCATACAAGTTATAGGAGGTGTCCAAAGAACGAAAAGGGTTCCATATTCGGCTGTTCCTACCATATGGTTCTCTGATGACTGCTCTAAGGAGTAGTAAGACGGTGTCCAAAGGTCTGTTGGGGGTATCACAGCGATACCCTCGATGAATAGGGGTACCAACTGAGTACGAAATGAAGGTCCCCATAGTCGCCATACAAGTTATAGGAGGTGTCCAAAGAACGAAAAGGGTTCCATATTCGGCTGTTCCTACCATATGGTTCTCTGATGACTGCTCTAAGGAGTAGTAAGACGGTGTCCAAAGGTCTGTTGGGGGTATCAAAGCGATACCCTCGATGAATAGGGGTACCAACTGAGTACGACATGAAGGTCCCCATAGTCGCCATACAAGTTATAGGAGATGTCCAAAGTACGAAAAGGGTTCCATATTCGGCTGTTCCTACTATATGGTTCTCTGATGACTGCTCTAAGGAGTAGTAAGACGGTGTCCAAAGGTCTGTTGGGGGTATCACAGCGATACCCTCGATGAATAAGGGTACCAACTGAGTACGAAATGAAGGTCCCATAGTCGCCATACAAGTTATAGGAGGTGTCCAAAGAACGAAAAGGGTTCCATATTCGGCTGTTCCTACTATATGGTTCTCTGATGACTGCTCTAAGGAGTAGTAAGACGGTGTCCAAAGGTCTGTTGGGGGTATCACAGCGATACCCTCGATGAATAAGGGTACCAACTGAGTACGAAATGAAGGTCCCATAGTCGCCATACAAGTTATAGGAGGTGTCCAAAGAACGAAAAGGGTTCCATATTCGGCTGTTCCTACTATATGGTTCTCTGATGACTGCTCTAAGGAGTAGTAAGACGGTGTCCAAAGGTCTGTTGGGGGTATCAAAGCGATACCCTCGATGAATAGGGGTACCAACTGAGTACGAAATGAAGGTCCCCATAGTCGTCATACAAGTTATAGGAGGTGTCCAAAGAACGAAAAGGGTTCCATATTCGGCTGTTCCTACTATATGGTTCTCTGATGACTGCTCTAAGGAGTAGTAAGACGGTGTCCAAAGGTCTGTTGGGGGTATCAAAGCGATACCCTCGATGAATAGGGGTACCAACTGAGTACGACATGAAGGTCCCCATAGTCGTCATACAAGTTATAGGAGGTGTCCAAAGAACGAAAAGGGTTCCATATTCGGCTGTTCCTACTATATGGTTCTCTGATGACTGCTTTAAGGAGTAGTAAGACGGTGTCCAAAGGTCTGTTGGGGGTATCAAAGCGATACCCTCGATGAATAGGGGTACCAACTGAGTACGACATGAATGTCCCCATAGTCGTCATACAAGTTATAGGAGGTGTCCAAAGAACGAAAAGGGTTCCATATTCGGCTGTTCCTACTATATGGTTCTCTGATGACTGCTCTAAGGAGTAGTAAGACGGTGTCCAAAGGTCTGTTGGGGGTATCAAAGCGATACCCTCGATGAATAAGGGTACCAACTGAGTACGATATGAATGTCCCCATAGTCGCCATACAAGTTATAGGAGGTGTCCAAAGTACGAAAAGGGTTCCATATTCGGCTGTTCCTACCATATGGTTCTCTGATGACTGCTCTAAGGAGTAGTAAGACGGTGTCCAAAGGTCTGTTGGGGTATCAAAGCGATACCCTCGATGAATAGGGGTACCAACTGAGTACGACATGAAGGTCCCCATAGTCGCCATACAAGTTATAGGAGGTGTCCAAAGTACGAAAAGGGTTCCATATTCGGCTGTTCCTACTATATGGTTCTCTGATGACTGCTTTAAGGAGTAGTAAGACGAAATCCAAAGGTCTGTTGGGGGTATCAAAGCGATACCCTCGATGAATAGGGGTACCAACTGAGTACGACATGAAGGTCCCCATAGTCGCCATACAAGTTATAGGAGGTGTCCAAAGAACGAAAAGGGTTCCATATTCGGCTGTTCCTACTATATGGTTCTCTGATGACTGCTCTAAGGAGTAGTAAGACGGTGTCCAAAGGTCTGTTGGGGGTATCAAAGCGATACCCTCGATGAATAGGGGTACCAACTGAGTACGACATGATGTCCCCATAGTCGTCATACAAGTTATAGGAGGTGTCCAAAGAACGAAAAGGGTTCCATATTCGGCTGTTCCTACTATATGGTTCTCTGATGACTGCTCTAAGGAGTAGTAAGACGGTGTCCAAAGGTCTGTTGGGGGTATCAAAGCGATACCCTCGATGAATAAGGGTACCAACTGAGTACGAAATGAAGGTCCCCATAGTCGCCATACAAGTTATAGGAGGTGTCCAAAGAACGAAAAGGGTTCCATATTCGGCTGTTCCTACTATATGGTTCTCTGATGATTGCTTTAAGGAGTAGTAAGACGGTGTCCAAAGGTCTGTTGGGGGTATCAAAGCGATACCCTCGATGAATAAGGGTACCAACTGAGTACGACATGAAGGTCCCCATAGTCGCCATACAAGTTATAGGAGGTGTCCAAAGAACGAAAAGGGTTCCATATTCGGCTGTTCCTACCATATGGTTCTCTGATGACTGCTTTAAGGAGTAGGAAGACGGTGTCCTAAGGTCTGTTGGGGGTATCAAAGCGATACCCTCGATGAATAGGGGTACCAACTGAGTACGACATGAAGGTCCCCATAGTCGCCATACAAGTTATAGGAGGTGTCCAAAGTACGAAAAGGGTTCCATATTCGGCTGTTCCTACCATATGGTTCTCCGATGACTGCTTTAAGGAGTAGTAAGACGGTGTCCAAAGGTCTGTTGGGGGTATCAATGCGATACCCTCGATGAATAAGGATACCAACTGAGTACGAAATGAAGGGCCCCATAGTCGTCATACAAGTTATAGGAGGTGTCCAAAGTACGAAAAGGGTTCCATATTCGGCTGTTCCTACTATATGGTTCTCCGATGACTGCTTTAAGGAGTAGTAAGACGGTGTCCTAAGGTCTGTTGGGGGTATCAATGCGATACCCTCGATGAATAAGGATACCAACTGAGTACGAAATGAAGGGCCCCATAGTCGCCATACAAGTTATAGGAGGTGTTCAAAGAACGAAAAGGGTTCCATATTCGGCTGTTCCAACCATATGGTTCTCCGATGACTGCTTTAAGGAGTAGTAAGACGGTGTCCAAAGGTCTGTTGGGGGTATCAATGCGATACCCTCGATGAATAAGGATACCAACTGAGTACGAAATGAAGGGCCCCATAGTCGTCATACAAGTTATAGGAGGTGTCCAAAGTACGAAAAGGGTTCCATATTCGGCTGTTCCTACCATATGGTTCTCCGATGACTGCTTTAAGGAGTAGTAAGACGGTGTCCTAAGGTCTGTTGGGGGTATCAATGCGATACCCTCGATGAATAAGGGTACCAACTGAGTACGACATGAAGGTCCCCATAGTCGCCATACAAGTTATAGGAGGTGTCCAAAGAACGAAAAGGGTTCCATATTCGGCTGTTCCTACCATATGGTTCTCCGATGACTGCTTTAAGGAGTAGGAAGACGGTGTCCTAAGGTCTGTTGGGGGTATCAAAGCGATACCCTCGATGAATAGGGGTACCAACTGAGTACGACATGAAGGTCCCCATAGTCGCCATACAAGTTATAGGAGGTGTCCAAAGTACGAAAAGGGTTCCATATTCGGCTGTTCCTACTAAATGGTTCTCTGATGACTGCTTTAAGGAGTAATAAGACGATGTCCAAAGGTCTGTTGGGGGTATCAAAGCGATACCCTCGATGAATAGGGGTACCAACTGAGTACGACATGAAGGTCCCCATGGTCGCCATACAAGTTATAGGAAGTGTCCAAAGTACGAAAAGGGTTCCATATTCGGCTGTTCCTACTATATGGTTCTCTGATGACTGCTCTAAGGAGTAGTAAGACGGTGTCCAAAGGTCTGTTGGGGGTATCACAGCGATACCCTCGATGAATAGGGGTACCAACTGAGTACGATATGAAGGTCCCCATAGTCGCCATACAAGTTATAGGAGGTGTCCAAAAACGAAAAGGGTTCCATATTCGGCTGTTCCTACTATATGGTTCTCTTATAACTGCTTTAAGGAGTAGTAAGACGGTGTCCACAGGTCTGTTGGGGGTATCACAGCGATACCCTCGATGAATAACGGTACCAACTGAGTACGAAATGAAGGTCCCCATAGTCGCCATACAAGTTATAGGAGGTGTCCAAAAACGAAAAGGGTTCCATATTCGGCTGTTCCTACTAAATGGTTCTCTGATGACTGCTCTAAGGAGTAGTAAGACGGTAGTTAAGACGACAGCGCAGTAAGGAGTTAGCACAACCCGCAACACCGAGCATCAAGCGAGCGCAATATAACATAAATATCAACATCCGAGCCGAGAGCACATTTTCTGCAACGCAGCATAAAATGTGTCACCAACCATCGTCGATCGAATCATGCTCGAATCATGATCGCTGCCAGAAGTAAACATCGATCGCCATCGGATGACGCAGCTATAAAACATCGCAGCCCGCTCAATCATCGGTTCTTTCCTGCATTCTCCAGACACCGAGACGGACCGGCGTGAAACCCGTACCGAGTAGGATCGCATCCCGCGTTCACGAGTTTAAATAAGAGTTGTTAATAAAATAGAAATAACTTTTTAAAAACTCTAAACCCGTGAGTGCGTTATTAACTGGCGCCCGAATAGGGACCGCGCTATGTGAAAAATAAAGTTAAGGTGCAAGTGAAAAGTAACCACGTTAGAGTGAAAGTTACCACCAAATCCTAAACTAAAAAAGACTTCCTGATCGCCGAGTGCAGCCGTGTGAAAAGGATCCCGAGTCACCTGTGCAGTTAGCAGCTCACGCAGGACAAAAAGGAACCATCCATCACACTGAGAAGGAAGAATATCATAGCCGGTTTCCCAGCAAAAAACAACACATCGCCCGTTAGAGGAGCGAAAAACAACATAAGGCCCGTTAGAGGAGCGAAAAACAACATAAGGCCCGCTAGAGGAGCTGATACAGACAACATAAGACGTACATCCAACGCCCGAAACAGGATGCGTATGGTACCGTAAGTACAGTGAATTATAAAAAATCGTAAGTGAAAATTTCAAACAGTGAAAAAAAAATCAAAAACGAGTATTAAAAACGATTGCAAATTAATATTACATATTACTAACTCAATCAAGTGAAGTTAAAAACGTGTTTAAACTAACGAAAAAATCCTGGAGGATCTAATTAATTCATTACAATCTCTAACATTGAAAATGTCGAGACCCGAACTTGATCAAATTATCAACAGCATTGCCGCACTCGAAGCGTGCAATATTGCCCCCACTTTTATCGATTATTCTGATCCACCGCTTTATTTCACAAAGCCAGATGGAACAAGTGTAAATCCTGAAACTTTTGAAAAAATTCCCGATTTGGTAAAAGATCTACCAACATTCACTGGGGATCCCAGCGAACTGAATAGCTGGTTAAATGATGTAGACAGTTTAGTGAAACTCTATCAAACTAAAGGTACAGATACCATCGAACGTCAAAATAAATACCACATGATCTGCAAATTCATTCGTAGAAAAATACGCGGTGAAGCGAATGACTCACTCGTCGCTTCAAACGTAGGCATAAATTGGAACCTGATCAAAAAAACATTGATCACCTATTACGGCGAAAAACGTGACTTGGAAACATTGGACTTCCAACTCATGAGCGTGCAACAGAAGAACCGCTCACTTGAAGTATATTACGACGAGGTGAACAGATTACTGTCCCTCATCGCAAATCAAATAAATACCGATGAAAGGTTTACACACCCCGAAGCTTCCAGAGCTTTAATTGAAATGTACAACAAAAAAGCAATTGATGCTTTCATGAGAGGACTCGATGGAGACGTTTACAAGTTCATAAGGAATTATGAGCCAACATCGCTTGCAGGAGCATACAGCTATTGTATCTCTTTCCAAAATATTGAATGCAGAAAAATGTTAACAAAACCGAGAACATACACTCCACCAACGGCACCAAGGAATATGATTCCCTTACCGCCACCAACACCAATAAGGTACACACAGGCCCAAACACCACCTAGGCCTCATTACCCAAAACCTCCAATGTATGGAAATCGAAATTTAAACAATTTCATTCCAAGGCACCAACAGCCCTTTCAAAAAATGCAATCTAATCAATTTCAACGTCAACCTCCACCAGAACCGACGGACGTTGATCAATCTATCAGAACTCGCCAAGTAAATTACGGAAATCGTCCAAATTCAAACAATGTGAGACCACCAAAACGACCTAGAGTCAATAATATCCAAACAAACGCCAGAAACATAAACAACATTAATCATATAGCAGATGCCAATCTTGCACAAACATTCGAAAACGTAAACAACAACGTGAATAACACAACGGTTGACAATGTGCAACAGTCATTCGAACGATATTTCAGAACAATTGAAAAACAAGAAGGTAATAACTTCAGAGAAACTTTTGAAGAAGCAGAGCTGAATTTTTTAGAATAAACTCAGCGTTGCCTTACTTCTTATTCTATGGTAACGCTTCAGAACCACTCAAAATGTTAATTGATACTGGATCTAATAAAAATTACATACATCCAAAATATGCAAAAATTTCACACAAGGTTGATAAACCATTTTTCGTATCATCCGTAGCAGGAGATATTAAAATCGACGCTTATTCTCAAGCACGATTATTCAAACCATATTCAGATAAAATGCTAAAATTTTATCATTTAGAAAATTTAAAATCGTTTGATGCCATAATTGGACACGATTCACTAAAGGAAATTAAAGCAGTAATTGACACAGCCAATGAAATATTAATCATTGATGGCACACATGTCATTCCATTACAACAATACCAACTACAGGAAGTAAATAAAATAAACATTCGTGATAATCATCTGAACCAAAACGAAAAAAGAAAGCTACATGACCTATTACAGGAATATCAAGATCTTTTCCAACCACCAGATTTGAAACTACCTTGTACATCGCGAGTAAAAGCGACAATAAGAACAAAAGATGAATCACCAGTTTATAGTAAAACGTATCCCTATCCCCAAGCACTTAAAGGTGAAGTTAACAAGCAAATTGAAAAACTCCTAAATGATGGAATCATCAGACCTTCGAAATCCCCATACAATGCACCAGTGTGGATTGTTCCAAAAAAACTGGATGCTGCCAATGAAAAAAAATATAGACTTGTCGTAGACTACAGAAAATTGAACACTCAAACAATAAGCGATAAATATCCTATTCCGGATCCATCTACTGTTTTAGCCAATCTAGGTTCAAATAAATATTTCACAACTCTTGACTTAGCGTCAGGATTTCATCAAGTACCTATGTCGGAAAATGATATCGAAAAAACTGCATTTTCAATAAACAACGGAAAATATGAATTCGTACGCATGCCATTTGGTTTAAAAAATGCCCCTTCAATATTCCAACGCGTCATGGACGACACTTTAAGGGAACACATCGGAAAAATTTGTCACATATACATCGATGACATAATCATTTTTAGCAAAACAGTTGAAGAACATCTGCAAAATTTAAGAATTGTTCTAGAAACTCTGAGAGCCGCTAATCTCAAAATACAACCGGATAAATCTGAATTTCTTAAGACAGAAGTTGAATTCCTCGGATTCATAGTCTCAAGTGAAGGACTTAAACCAAATATAAAAAAGATTGAAGCCATAAAAAAATTCCCAGAACCACAAAACCTTAAAGAACTAAGAAGATTCTTAGGAATGTCAGGTTACTACCGCAGGTTTATTAAAAACTATGCACAACTGGCAAAACCCATCACAAAACTCCTAAGAGGGGAGGATGGCCATCGCCAAATTTCCAAACACGAATCAAAAAATTTCCCTATTAAATTTGATCAAACCGCAAAAAACGCATTTCAAACCCTTAAAGACATAATATCTTCTAATGATGTTTTAGCTTTTCCAGATTTCCAGAAGCCATTCGAACTAACAACAGACGCATCGGAAAAAGCACTAGGAGCTGTGCTTTCACAAAAATGTCACGACGGTGATAGACCGATAACCTTCATTTCTCGTACTCTTTCCAAAACAGAGGAAAATTATGCAACCAACGAAAAGGAAATGCTTGCCATCGTTTGGGCACTACAAACATTGAGAAATTTCATATACGGAGCTAAAATTAATATTCATACAGATCATCAACCATTAACATTTGCTTTATCTCCGCAGAACAACAACGCAAAACTGAAAAGATGGAAATCTTTAGTTAAGACGACAGCGCAGTAAGGAGTTAGCACAACCCGCAACACCGAGCATCAAGCGAGCGCAATATAACATAAATATCAACATCCGAGCCGAGAGCACATTTTCTGCAACGCAGCATAAAATGTGTCACCAACCATCGTCGATCGAATCATGCTCGAATCATGATCGCTGCCAGAAGTAAACATCGATCGCCATCGGATGACGCAGCTATAAAACATCGCAGCCCGCTCAATCATCGGTTCTTTCCTGCATTCTCCAGACACCGAGACGGACCGGCGTGAAACCCGTACCGAGTAGGATCGCATCCCGCGTTCACGAGTTTAAATAAGAGTTGTTAATAAAATAGAAATAACTTTTTAAAAACTCTAAACCCGTGAGTGCGTTATTAACTGGCGCCCGAATAGGGACCGCGCTATGTGAAAAATAAAGTTAAGGTGCAAGTGAAAAGTAACCACGTTAGAGTGAAAGTTACCACCAAATCCTAAACTAAAAAAGACTTCCTGATCGCCGAGTGCAGCCGTGTGAAAAGGATCCCGAGTCACCTGTGCAGTTAGCAGCTCACGCAGGACAAAAAGGAACCATCCATCACACTGAGAAGGAAGAATATCATAGCCGGTTTCCCAGCAAAAAACAACACATCGCCCGTTAGAGGAGCGAAAAACAACATAAGGCCCGTTAGAGGAGCGAAAAACAACATAAGGCCCGCTAGAGGAGCTGATACAGACAACATAAGACGTACATCCAACGCCCGAAACAGGATGCGTATGGTACCGTAAGTACAGTGAATTATAAAAAATCGTAAGTGAAAATTTCAAACAGTGAAAAAAAAATCAAAAACGAGTATTAAAAACGATTGCAAATTAATATTACATATTACTAACTCAATCAAGTGAAGTTAAAAACGTGTTTAAACTAACGAAAAAATCCTGGAGGATCTAATTAATTCATTACAATCTCTAACATTGAAAATGTCGAGACCCGAACTTGATCAAATTATCAACCGCATTGCCGCACTCGAAGCGTGCAATATTGCCCCCACTTTTATCGATTATTCTGATCCACCGCTTTATTTCACAAAGCCAGATGGAACAAGTGTAAATCTTGAAACTTTTGAAAAAATTCCCGATTTGGTAAAAGATCTACCAACATTCACTGGGGATCCCAGCGAACTGAATAGCTGGTTAAATGATGTAGACAGTATAGTGCAACTCTATCAAACTAAAGGTACAGATACCATCGAACGTCAAAATAAATACCACATGATCTGCAAATTCATTCGTAGAAAAATACGCGGTGAAGCGAATGACTCACTCGTCGCTTCAAACGTAGGCATAAATTGGAACCTGATCAAAAAAACATTGATCACCTATTACGGCGAAAAACGTGACTTGGAAACATTGGACTTCCAACTCATGAGCGTGCAACAGAAGAACCGCTCACTTGAAGTATATTACGACGAGGTGAACAGATTACTGTCCCTCATCGCAAATCAAATAAATACCGATGAAAGGTTTACACACCCCGAAGCTTCCAGAGCTTTAATTGAAATGTACAACAAAAAAGCAATTGATGCTTTCATGAGAGGACTCGATGGAGACGTTTACAAGTTCATAAGGAATTATGAGCCAACATCGCTTGCAGGAGCATACAGCTATTGTATCTCTTTCCAAAATATTGAATGCAGAAAAATGTTAACAAAACCGAGAACATACACTCCACCAACGGCACCAAGGAATATGATTCCCTTACCGCCACCAACACCAATAAGGTACACACAGGCCCAAACACCACCTAGGCCTCATTACCCAAAACCTCCAATGTATGGAAATCGAAATTTAAACAATTTCATTCCAAGGCACCAACAGCCCTTTCAAAAAATGCAATCTAATCAATTTCAACGTCAACCTCCACCAGAACCGATGGACGTTGATCAATCTATCAGAACTCGCCAAGTAAATTACGGAAATCGTCCAAATTCAAACAATGTGAGACCACCAAAACGACCTAGAGTCAATAATATCCAAACAAACGCAAGAAACATAAACAACATTAATCATATAGCAGATGCCAATCTTGCACAAACATTCGAAAACGTAAACAACAACGTGAATAACACAACGGTTGACAATGTGCAACAGTCATTCGAACGATATTTCAGAACAATTGAAAAACAAGAAGGTAATAACTTCAGAGAAACTTTTGAAGAAGCAGAGCTGAATTTTTTAGAATAAACTCAGCGTTGCCTTACTTCTTATTCTATGGTAACGCTTCAGAACCACTCAAAATGTTAATTGATACTGGATCTAATAAAAATTACATACATCCAAAATATGCAAAAATTTCACACAAGGTTGATAAACCATTTTTCGTATCATCCGTAGCAGGAGATATTAAAATCGACGCTTATTCTCAAGCACGATTATTCAAACCATATTCAGATAAAATGCTAAAATTTTATCATTTAGAAAATTTAAAATCGTTTGATGCCATAATTGGACACGATTCACTAAAGGAAATTAAAGCAGTAATTGACACAGCCAATGAAATATTAATCATTGATGGCACACATGTCATTCCATTACAACAATACCAACTACAGGAAGTAAATAAAATAAACATTCGTGATAATCATCTGAACCAAAACGAAAAAAGAAAGCTACATGACCTATTACAGGAATATCAAGATCTTTTCCAACCACCAGATTTGAAACTACCTTGTACATCGCGAGTAAAAGCGACAATAAGAACAAAAGATGAATCACCAGTTTATAGTAAAACGTATCCCTATCCCCAAGCACTTAAAGGTGAAGTTAACAAGCAAATTGAAAAACTCCTAAATGATGGAATCATCAGACCTTCGAAATCCCCATACAATGCACCAGTGTGGATTGTTCCAAAAAAACTGGATGCTGCCAATGAAAAAAAATATAGACTTGTCGTAGACTACAGAAAATTGAACACTCAAACAATAAGCGATAATATCCTATTCCGGATCCATCTACTGTTTTAGCCAATCTAGGTTCAAATAAATATTTCACAACTCTTGACTTAGCGTCAGGATTTCATCAAGTACCTATGTCGGAAAATGATATCGAAAAAACTGCATTTTCAATAAACAACGGAAAATATGAATTCGTACGCATGCCATTTGGTTTAAAAAATGCCCCTTCAATATTCCAACGCGTCATGGACGACACTTTAAGGGAACACATCGGAAAAATTTGTCACATATACATCGATGACATAATCATTTTTAGCAAAACAGTTGAAGAACATCTGCAAAATTTAAGAATTGTTCTAGAAACTCTGAGAGCCGCTAATCTCAAAATACAACCGGATAAATCTGAATTTCTAAAGACAGAAGTTGAATTCCTCGGATTCATAGTCTCAAGTGAAGGACTTAAACCAAATATAAAAAAGATTGAAGCCATAAAAAAATTCCCAGAACCACAAAACCTTAAAGAACTAAGAAGATTCTTAGGAATGTCAGGTTACTACCGCAGGTTTATTAAAAAACTATGCACAACTGGCAAAACCCATCACAAAACTCCTAAGAGGGGAGGATGGCCATCGCCAAATTTCCAAACACGAATCAAAAAATTTCCCTATTAAATTTGATCAAACCGCAAAAAACGCATTTCAAACCCTTAAAGACATAATATCTTCTAATGATGTTTTAGCTTTTCCAGATTTCCAGAAGCCATTCGAACTAACAACAGACGCATCGGAAAAAGCACTAGGAGCTGTGCTTTCACAAAAATGTCACGACGGTGATAGACCGATAACCTTCATTTCTCGTACTCTTTCCAAAACAGAGGAAAATTATGCAACCAACGAAAAGGAAATGCTTGCCATCGTTTGGCACTACAAACATTGAGAAATTTCATATACGGAGCTAAAATTAATATTCATACAGATCATCAACCATTAACATTTGCTTTATCTCCGCAGAACAACAACGCAAAACTGAAAAGATGGAAATCTTTCATGGAGGAACACGATTACCAATTATTCTACAAACCCGGAAGATCAAACGTTGTAGCAGATGCACTTTCCCGTATACAACTAAACTCATTAACGCCAAATCAGCACTCAGCTGACGAAGACGATCATTCTTATATACCTTCAACAGAAGCACCAATTAATGTATTCCACAACCAACTAGTATTTAAAATTGGAACTAATTCTTCATACCAATTAATTACCCCTTTCCCAAAATTCAGAAGACATATTTTTATTGAACCAACATTTACTTCTGATTTTATCAAGGATAAATTCAAAAAATTAATCAATCCAAATGTAATTAATGGAATTCACACAGATGAACAAACAATGGGAATTATCCAAGAAGTTTATAAAACTCTCTACAATCCAAAAACAATCAAAGCTAGATTTTCCCAAAGACAAGTACAAGACCTATGCGATGAAGAAACACAAATTGAGGAAATCAAGAATATTCATAATTTTGCTCACAGAAATGCTAAGGAAACTCATTGCAATTTATAAAAAAAATTCTACTTTCCCGGAATGAGAAAAAGTATTCAAACATTGTAAAAAATTGTGAGATATGTAAAACAGAAAAATACGAGAGAAAACCCCAAGAATTTATACCAGTAAAAACACCAATACCGACATATCCTGGAGAAATTATCCATATTGACATATTTGCTTATAACGCAAACTTTTTATTTATCTCATCTATAGATAAATTTTCAAAATACGTTAAAATACGACCGATAAAATCGAAATCAATCGCTGATATAAAGGAAGTTTTACTACAACTCCTATATGACTGGGACTTACCAGCTCAAATTGTAATAGACAACGAATGTACGTTTGTCTCAAACGTTATCGAACAATCAATAATAAACCTAGGAACAAAAATATTTAAAACTCCAGTTAATCGTTCAGAAACGAATGGACAAATAGAACGTTGCCATTCAACAATTAGAGAATCGCTAGATGCACAAAAAAACTCAATCCAGAGATGAGCATTATAACATTAGTACAACAAGCTGTTTATAAGTATAATCACAGCATACATTCATTCATAAAGAATACACCACGAAATGTGTATGTAGGAGAAATATCAAACGATCCGCTAGAGAGATCAAGAATAAGAGAAAAACAAAAGAAAGAATACTACAGATATTCAAAAAGAATGAAGAAAAAATCAAAGATGAAAAATATAAGGATTACGTAGAAAACGAATATGCATTCGAAAAGAAAAAGACGAATAACAAACGCGAAAGTCGTTTAAATGCAGTAAAAGTAAAGGAGAATCATCCAACATATATTATCGATTCAAACAATCGAAAAATACATAAAGTAAAACTTAAGAAAGTAATGAAAAAATATTAATACTTTTTCAAAATTGTTTTAACTATCGTTACAGAATACTTACGATCCTGTTGATCAAACTAATTTTCGCAGACATAAACATATATGATTTAAATAACAATCCATTAGCCATAATACCGATAGGTAAAGCTAAGATTCAAATTGGATACGTAAGAACAATACATCCAATAGATTTAACTGATATAAACGAAACAATAGAGAAAACATTACAAGATAGTCCAAATGGAAATTCTACTGAATCTATCGAAAATTTGATCAGCATAAAAGCTAGCATGCTAAAGGACACTTTTGCGAAAATCAAACCATTTGTGAAAAGACAAAAACGATGGGACACGATAGGAAAAATTTGGAAATGGATCGCTGGAACTCCAGATGCAGACGACCTACATGTCATAAACTCCACAATGAACTCCCTGATAGCAGAAAGCAACAAACAAATAATAATCAACCAAGGCTTCAACGACAGGTTGAAACAAATAACTGATGTCGCTAAAACCAAGTCGTAAATATCGAAAACGAAACGCTATGAGTCACACCAAGTGGAAATTCGGAAACTTATTCTACTTTCCAACATAAATATGCTACAAGAAAATTGGATGGTTCATAGAAGACGCTATAGACTGTTAGATAAACGGTATTACCGAGCCAGTAAGCCTAACTATCCCTTGAGGATCTGACATCAATAGAACAGTTTCTTGAGAAGGAATAACATTAATACAACACACCGGAAGAATTGCTTAAGGCTCATCACCTGCCCAAGTAGCAGTAAATGACTCTATATACTATACATGCTTAAAGTTCCCCAAACTTCTCAAAAATCTACGAGTACGGAATACATTGACTCGATAATACACACACGATGCACGTATATCGTCACACAAAAAATTTATATTACAAAATCAAACCCACGTAATTCCATGACAGAGAAGTGCCAACAACAAGAAGATGTTTATATATGTCCGCAAATCGGCATACAACAACCACAACATGCATTCAACAAATTGTGAGAAGAAAGAGAAGATTCACAATGTGACTACGAAAAGATTTATAGTCGAGGCTTTAAAAGAATCAAAGACGACAAATACTAATCAACGACGCAATAGGCAGAAATCGCATCAAACTGCAGCAAAATGAACCAAGTACTGAACGGTTTCCTACGTCATACAATTCGAAATTGTAACATTATCATTAAGGAGAAATTTATTCAAACGACGAAGTCACCATTCCTGGAAAACCATTCAAATCAACAGCAGGAATCAACATCGATAAGGGTGAAATCGAACATAAACCGCCTCTCCAACTCGTACAAAAACTCACCATAGAACATAGGAAAAACTAAAAAGTATTAACTTGCAGAATGATTCTCTAAGATGGAAAATTAATGTATTCGGAGGAACTTTTGCATTCATATGCCTATGCGCATTAAAATCTGTTTATTCTTCCACTTCAAGAGAACGACGATAAAAGTAAACATGACTCAAGCGAAACGACCAGAAAGTTCGTTAGAGCCCACAAATTCATCCACGCAGCAACGAGACTTTGAGGGCAAAGTCATTTAAGAGGGGAGGAGTTAAGACGACAGCGCAGTAAGGAGTTAGCACAACCCGCAACACCGAGCATCAAGCGAGCGCAATATAACATAAATATAAACATCCGAGCCGAGAGCACATTTTCTGCAACGCAGCATAAAATGTGTCACCACCATCGTCGATCGAATCATGCTCGAAATCATGATCGCTGCCAGAAGTACCATCGATCGCCATCGGATGACGCAGCTATAAAAACATCGCAGCCCGCTCAATCATCGGTTCTTTCTGCATTCTCCAGCCACCGAGACGCGGACCGGCGTGAAACCCGTACGAGTAGGATCGGCATCCCGCGTTCACGAGTTAATAAGAGTGTTAATAAAATAGAAATAATTTTTAAAAACTCTAACCCGTGAGTGCGTTATTAACTCGGTGTTTAAAGATCTGGTGGGAGTATCACAGCGATACCCTCGATGAATAGGGGTACCAACTGAGTACGAAATGAAGGTCCCATAGTCGCCATACAAGTTATAGGAGGTGTCCAAAGTACGAAAAGGGTTCCATATTCGGCTGTTCGTACTAAATGGTTCTCTGATGACTGCTCTAAGGAGTAGTAAGACGGTGTCCAAAGGTCTGTTGGGGGTATCACAGCGATACCTCGATGAATAGGGTACCAACTGAGTACGAAATGAAGGTCCCATAGTCGCATACAAGTTAAAGAGGTGTCCAAAGACGAAAAGGGTTCCATATTCGGCTTGTTCCTACATATGGTTCTCTGATGACTGCTCTAAGGAGTAGTAAGACGGTGTCCAAAGGTCTGTTGGGGTATCAAAGCGTACCCTCGATGAATAGGGGTTACCAACTGAGTACGAAATGAAGGTCCCATAAGTAGCCACACAAGTTATAGGAGATGTCCAAAGAACGAAAAAGGGTTCCATATCGGCTGTTCCTACCACATGGTTCTCTGATGACTGCTCTAAGGAGTAGTAAGACGGTGTCCAAAGGTCTGTTGGGGGTATCAAGCGATACCCTCGATGAATAAGGGTACCAACTGAGTACGAAATGAAGGTCCCCATAGTCGCCATACAAGTATAGGAGGTGTTCAAAGTACGAAAAGGGTTCCATATTCGCTGTTCCAACGTTTGGTTCTCTGATGACTGCTAAGGAGTCGTAAGACGGTGTCCAAAGGTCTGTTGGGGGTATCAAAGCGATACCCTCGATGAATAGGGGTACCAACTGAGTACGAAATGAAGGTCCCCATAGTCGTCATACAAGTTTAGGAGGTGTCCAAAGAACGAAAAGGTTCCATATTCGGCTGTTCCTACCACATGGTTCTCTGATGACTGCTCTAAGGAGTAGTAAGACGGTGTCCAAAGGTCTGTTGGGGGTATCACAGCGATACCCTCGATGAATAAGGGTACCAACTGAGTACGAAATGAAGTCCCTAGTCCATCAACAAGTTATAGGAGGTGTCCAAAGTACGAAAAGGGTTCCATATTCGGCTGTTCTTGCTATATGGTTCTCTGATGACTGCTCTAAGGAGTAGTAAGACGGTGTCCAAAGGTCTGTTGGGGTATCACAGCGATACCCTCGATGAATAGGGGTACCAACTGAGTACAGATATGAAGGTCCCCATAGTCGCCATACAAGTTGTACGAGGTGTCCAAAGAACGAAAAGGGTTCCCATATCGGCTGTTCCTACCATATGGTTCTCTGATGACTGCTCTAAGGAGTAGTAAGAACGGTGTCCAAAGGTCTGTTGGGGGTATCAAAGCGATACCCTCGATGATAGGGGTACCAACTGAGTACGAATGAAGGTCCCATAGTCGTAATACAAGTTTATAGGAGGTGTCCAAAGTACGAAAAGGGTTCCATATTTCGGCTGTTCCTACTATATGGTTCTCTGATGACTGCTCTAAAGAGTAGTAAGACGGTGTCCAAAGGTCTGTTAGGGGTATCAAAGCGATACCCTCGATGAAATAGGGGTACCAACTGAGTACGAAATGAAGGTCCCATAGTCGCCATACAAGTTATAGGAGGTGTCCAAAGAACGAAAAGGGTTCCATATTCGGCTGTTCCTTACCATATGGTTCTCTGATGACTGCTCTAAGGAGTAGTAAAGACGGTGTCCAAAGTCTGTTGGGGGTATCAACAGCGATACCCTCGATGAATAGGGGTACCAACTGAGTACGAAATGAAGGTCCCCATAGTCGTCATACAAGTTATAGGAGGTGGTCCAAAGAACGAAAAGGGTTCCATATTCGGCTGTTCCCTACTAGATGGTTCTCTGATGACGTGCTTTAAGGAGTAGTAAGACGGTGTCCAAAGGTCTGTTGGGGGTATCAAAGCGATACCCTCGATGAATAGGGGTACCAACTGAGTACGAAATGAAGGTCCCATAGTCGTCATACAAGTTATAGGAGGTGTCCAAAGTAACGAAAAGGGTTCCATATTCGGCTGTTCCTACATATGGTTCTCTGATGACTGCTTCTAAGGAGTAGTAAGACGGTGTCCAAAGGTCTGTTGGGGGTATCACAGCGATACCCTCGATGAATAAGGGTACCAACTGAGTACGACATGAAGGTCCCCATAGTCGTTCATACAAGTTATAGGAAGGTGTCCAAAGAACGAAAAGGGTTCCATATTCGGCTGTTTCCTACTATATGGTTCTCTGATGACTGCTCTAAGGAGTAGTAAGACGGTGTCCAAAGTCTGTTGGGGGTATCACAGCGATACCCTCGATGAATAGGGGTACCAACTGAGTACGAAATGAAGGTCCCATAGTCGCTCATACAAGTTATAGGAGGTGTCCAAAGAACGAAAATGGTTCCATATTCGCTGTTCCTACTATATGGTTCTCTGATGACTGCTCCAAGGAGTAGAAAGACGATGGTCCAAAAGGTCCTGTTTGGGGGTAATCACAGCGATACCTTCGATGATAGGGTAACAATTGAGTACGATATGAAGGTCCCATAGTCGTCATACAAGTTATAGGGGTGTCCAAAGAACGAAAAGGGTTCCATATTCGGCTGTTCCTACTATATGGTTCTCTATGACTGCTCTAAGGAGTAGTAAGACGGTGTCCAAAGGTCTGTTGGGGGTATCACAGCGATACCCTCGATGTAAAAGGGTACCAACTGAGTACGAAATGAAGGTCCCCATAGTCGTCATACAAGTTATAGGAGGTGTCCAAAGAACGAAAAGGGTTCCATATTCGGCTGTTCCTACTACATGGTTCTCTGATGACTGCTCCAAGGAGTAGTAAGACGGTGTCGAAAGGTCTGTTGGGGGTATCAAAGCGATACCCTCGATGCATAGGGGTACCAACTGAGTACGATATGAAGG
>NW_023405212.1:0-52385 GCF_013141755.1 Anopheles stephensi
GAAGAACTGGCAGCAAGTCGACCGGTACGGTTTGGTGATGTATTACATTGGAAAGGAGTGGTCAAACATGCTTTCTCCATCCAGTTTTCTAGTTGTTAGGGCATTTCTTGGTTAAGTTTGCTAGGTAAAACGGACCGTCATTACCTCAACAGTTTCTCAACTCGCAAACCGTACAGCAATACTATAATCGTAACGCTGAATGGTGAAGTTGTTCGATGCGTAATCCTAAGATTACATTGTCATGGCAAACAGAAACCCTACTAAGCCTACCGGGCCTGATATGAATTATAGACACACACACCCACACACAAACCCAGACCGAAGAGACCGAATGAAGGCAAATTGTACCGTCGCCGTGAGTGAATCCGGTGTGTAATCCTGCTCCAGGAACATGCTCCCCGAGCAATCGATTGCCATTGTGAAAGGTGTGATTTCAACGAACGAATTAATTAACATTTAATCCCGGGCAAGGTCAAAAAGCGTGTCAAAGATGGCGCTTGGCGATACGGATTTCACAGGTAGGGAGAGGGAGCTTCGGGTTGGAATGATTAGAATCGGTGTTGTTGTTTAATGGTGTTACATTTGAATTATAAATACAAAGCTTAACAATTTTCCCTCGGAAAGCCACGAAAACCTTCAACTCCAACGTTTGTCACGTTGATACAATTTTCTTTCGCAAGAAAAGCTGTTTAAAAATTTGAACAACCTTCACGACAACTTGGTCTTTGCGTGCGGAGATTGTGGTGTAATGCACTTCCTGGGATGCACTTCCTGGGTCTGGGATGCAAACTGTTGTGACACCGAACCGTACCGAATGCAATGGTGTGGTTTTGCTGTGTGAGAAAGTGTGGTTTTCCCGTGTCGGTATTTGTTTTTACGTAGAATCTTATAAATTTTTGCCCCTTAGAGCGCTTCGGGTGAGTTTGTTCGGAAAAAGGTGGGGTTTTGGTTGTAAGCGTTGCAATGGTGACAGTGGCCGGTGCATTGGACCTGGACGATTGTATCCAGGACAAAAGCCACAAAGAAGTGTGCGAGAGAGTGAGTGGAAAGGCGTGAAAGTGTGGTTTTGAGGCAAGGGCTTAGCAATCGGCTGAGATTGCTTGGGGGTTTTTGCTGATGAGATTACGTGGAACGTGTTGAGTGGAACATTTAGATTCCTTTAAAATTCTTTGATTGACAGCTTTTTAACGCAATTCTCTTCACCTGAACGGATATGAGTATAACCAAATAAGTTAGAAGGATTTGTTGTGTTTAGAGGATGTGAGTTAGAAGAAGCTAAGTGCAACCGCATTTCTTTCAATGGTTCTAGAGCTCGGTGGCTGCAGCTGAGTGTTAGATGACTTGATATCGAGTTTCAGATGCGTGACGGTAGTATTCAGAGAAATTTTTCTATATTATATTCTTCTTCGAATGCTCCCTCATCCATTTTCTCCGGACGTAAGAGAGTTGCCAGTATTTGATATTGCTAGAGGGTTCATATGTATGGGTGTGGTTTCAATGGGTACCAGTTCATATGTATTAATTGTACGTTGTATAAAATTATGTAGAATAAGATGAATGAAAATGCTTGAGTATAGCCAATGGTTTTTAGTAGCAGCTTCGGATCTCACTGAACACATCCACCTTTCAGAAGTTACAGAGGTTTCAAGTTGAAGTGGAAACTTAGTACCTGTTTAAACTCTTGGTAAGTTACGAATAGAACAGGAATATTTACCACTTTTTAGTCTAGGTGCAAGGTGAAGCCGATTTGGGAAAAAATCCTTAACTTTAGCCTTAACTTTGAGGTTACTAATCTACTATATTAGCTTAAGACCTGAATTGATGTCTAGCATTAAATAATAAGTGAAATTTATCTTTTTAGAGGTATGACCCAAAAATAATACATTTTTAATCTACCATCTGATCGTTAATTAAAATTCAGTTTGCATGAATTGCTACTATTGTTCTTAATTTCATTAGGAATAATATGCTGGAACATGATTTTTGAAACATGAGTTGAGTTTAATCAACTTCTAACTGTCTTTACTTCCGCTATTTCTTGAGGCACAAAAAACACAGAAAACCCTTGCATGATTTAAGACAAACGCCCCTTAAAGCAAAAACTAATCATAACAAATGTTGCCACCGATCGATCGATGTGGTCATCCGCTACACATTTCATCAGCAACGCCTGCAACAACGAACGGACGGAAACACATCTTCTTAACGAAATTCCACTTAAGCAGCTGTTTCACGAGGGATGAAAAACACACTCACCCAAAGTGCATCTCAAAGCTGGGGTGCAAAAAACCCAAGCCAGGGTTTCAATGGCACGGTGAGAAGCCAGTGCCATTTTTCGGACAAACCCGATGTCTGGGTAGCCGTTCGATAAAAACATTGTTCGTGTAGGACTGAGGCGAGAGTGTCCGATTTTAATAGGAAATTGTTCGAACAAAACTCATGGCAACATAAGGTGTGTGGGATAAGACTGTGGGTCTAGCTCAGACGAATGTACCTTGTTTACCTTTCAACACCCTAGCCCGGCAGCTCAATTGAAAGAACTGACCGGAGAATATCGACGAACCTACCTTCGTCAGTGTAAAGTGCATTGATCCGTAAAACTCAAATTGAATGTAGAGCTAGACAGGGGCACGAGAACCACACCTCTCAGCACACTCAGCTCAGGTGTGTCTAGCAGTTGGACCAGACTTTGGACGATGGTAGAACCTATCCACGAGGAACAAACGATTCCCTCATCTCATCCCAAGTACAATCGAGGGAGAGGGTGCACTGGAGCACTGATTGGAGTGAATTTTCGCACGGCCCGTCTCTATCTGTTGTGAAAGCTTTGCACGAAACAGAGACTGGTCCGTAGAAGTCGGACCCCTGGATCCTGGGGCACGTTTTCTTTCCCGGAAACGACTTCCACTCCTTTGAGGGTTTCCACGGCAAAATTTAATTTTCCTCAGCACGGGTAATGCATTTTGGGGGTCCGGCAGGAAGACAACGGGTTTACCCAATTTCCCGAACAACCGTTTCCGTGATGTTCGGAGGTGGGCGAGAGACGCTGGTGCACCGTAAAGCCGATGGAATCGAATGCTCAGTTCAATATTGTGTCGTGCATTCGGATTCAATCATGCATCGTCATGCATTAAGCGAAATGCCATCGAGCGACCTAAATGGATATCGCCGGAAGTGGTTCGGTTCTAAATGAATTGGAACACATTGGTGTGGAGGGACTCGTTGTCGAATTTGTTTCTTTCTTCTTGCGATCGTTGTCTTTTACTACTTGCTGATAACCATTTATTGTTGCTCTTTTGTTGTATTGCAAATTGATTTATTCTATGGAAAGTCGTTTTGGATGCTTTCAAGTCGATAACCTTCTTATAATAACAAGGAGGACATAAAAAGAAATCACAGATAAATTAAAGAACAACTATAACTGGTAAAGAAAAACCTTAATTACTAGGATAAATAATAATTCGATAAATAAATTGAAGAAAAAATTGGTGTTTTACAACTAGAAGAAATTAGATAAGATAAATTAAGTACAAGAGTTTTTTCTATTCTACATGAACGACCTGGCCCAATTAGAAGTTATATTTATTTTTTATATTTTTTAAATTTGAATCGTTCTTCCCTTTATTTATTTCAACAATATTAAGTTTGTTATATCTTTACTTATTTCAATAATTTTCATATTTCTTAATTCTTTTGTCATAATGTTTATTTATTTGATTTTTTTCTTTTACTTCTTGTTTGTTGCTAGTGATGCTACAGGTTTGTTTTTGAAGGCGTTGTTTCTTTTTCGTTTTACAATGAGTTTTACATAAGAGAATTTTGCCTCTGGTAAACTTAAAATCGCAGACCGTAAACTATTTTCTGGAATCAATAGTGACCATTTTTTCTCAGCAACGCTATCAACATTTGAGCTTCTTAGCGCGACGATCAAAATTCTTCAGCGCTCAATCTTCCATCATAAACAGCAATACGTGCAATCGTGTGCAACGTGATAAATTCAAAACACCATCGAGCCGTTCGGCAAACAGCAGCAGCAGCAGCTAGCTACCTTGGTAGTGCGCCTCCATGGCAACGTGGCGCGCCGTTGCTGTCTGCGGCACTGTTTGTACGAAATAAACGCAGTCACCACCGGAGAAGTGCCGTGGGCCAAGTCTCGAAAGTGAAAAAGCGTACGAACGTACGTTCTTCGGTCTGCGTTTGCTTTGCGTTTGTTTTCGTTACCTTTTCCTGGCTGTTGTTGTTGTTGTTTTTTTTTCGCCGGATACTGGTTCTCCCTTCCGGTACGGGCGGATTTGGAAAGCTTTCGTTCGGTTTCCGTTGCCGTTCCGAGTCGGCAAACGGCCGGATATAGGAGCACACGTCAAGCTCGCGGTTCGAGCGGATATTTGGATTTCGGGTAGCAAGGTACAGTATTTGCGAAGGAGCGAAGAAAACGACAGAAATCATGTTCTAAACATGTTTCGTATACATACACACACGCACGCAGTTCGCTTACGATTTTCTACAATTGTTGATTTAGGTTTCTCGTTTAGATGAGCTGTATACCGTTGCGCACTGTGGCTTCCGTACTCCGGATAGTGTATGTTTGGGGTGTGCCAGTCGAAGCGGAACGGCGGAACTATTTGAACGTGAAGAAATAGGGGGAACTGTAGCCTTAGCGTTTTAAATTGTATCACCAGTACAGTGATACTTGGTGAAGTGTTAACCCAACGTGAACAAAGTCTAGGAAAATGGTACGTTGTTGCTTAGACTTCATATATGACTCTATAAGATTATTGAACTTATTTTGATTATTCCTAACAGGGTCCTAAAAAAGCTAAAGGAAGTAGTAAGTGTCTCCAAAAAATCTCATCATCCTCTTCGAACAAAATAATCAATGATATTCCCTTTTTTTCTCCCAGCTGTCATCGATGGCGTCGACACGTCCAGCATGTCCCGGGAGCAGCTGGAGCAATTCGCACTCAAGCTCCGCAATGAGATGGAGCGCGAGCGAGAGGAGCGCAACTTCTTCCAGCTCGAGCGCGACAAGCTGCGAACATATTGGGAAATTACCCGCAAACCAACTGGAAGAGGCGAAAGCGGTTATCCGTGGCAAGGAGCGTGATGTCGAGGTAGCTCAGGAGCTTGCCGATCAGGACACCAAGAATGTGAATGCAAGAGATGAAACACCTCCAGTACGAGCATCAATCTCACATGGAGAACTGCGGGCGGAAATGATGACCCAGCTCAAGATGGCTCAGGAAGATCATACTCTACAAGAGCGAGAGTTGCTAAACGACAAACGTGACCTGAAGCGTTTGTTGCGCGAGAAGGAAGAAAACACCGAGCTTGAGATACAGCAGTTGAAGCTCAAGCACAGCGAACTGTTGAGTGTTGAGCGAGCTAAATTTCAGGAAAGAAATCGAAGCCATGACGAAGCTGTTTTGAGCAGCGGCTGGGAAGCTACAAAGAAGAGGCTGAAGGTACGCCACGAGATGAGCTGTCCGAGGTGGAGGAGCGTAAGAATGGGCAGATCGCTGAGTTGATCAGCACAAACGAGCAGGCGTATCGTGAGATGAAGAGCTATTATAATGCGATCACGCAGAACAATTTGGCACTGATCAACAGCATGAAGGAGGAGATGGAGGAGATGCGTCTGCAGTCGGATAAGGACCTGAAGAGCTTCAGTGAGGTGATGGCGGAGAATAAGCGGTTGACGGAGCCATTGAAGAGTTCGCAGGCTGAGCTGGTAGAGTTGCGGAAGAAGCTGCAGTACTATGATCGTGATAAGGCCACGCTGAATCGAGTGAAGACCCGGTTGAATAGTACGCAGAAGCAACTGTCCAGCTTAAAGTTGGAGCAGGACGTGCTGCAGATGAGGTGTGAGAAGCTGGTGGAAGAGAGGGATCAGTTGAAGAGGGTTGTTCGAAAAATCGATGCTCGAATTGCAGCAGAAATCGGGGCTCAAGAACTCGCTTCTGGAACGTAAGCTGGAGTACATCGAGAAGCAAACGGAGCAACGGGAAGCTATTCTTGGTGAGGTCCTATCGTTGGCCGGTATCGAACCTCAATCGTTGAGTGTCCGAATTCGAGAAGCTACTGGTTCAGAAGAATGACAAAATTCAGGCGTTTACGTTACGATCTAGCTCGAGTGAGCAAGATGTACGACGATCTTCTATCGCTTATTGAGGGCAAGTTGGTAAAGTACGGCATCACCCTGAAGGATCTGGAACTAACCAACCTTCGGCAGGAGAAATAGGGCCCGTTCAAATGCTTTCGTTACTAAAATCCTGTTGTCACTTAACCCCTTTAACCTAAAGGGGATCTCAAATTTACCCATGGTTCTCTAAGCATTGACGCTTGCACCGCACTTGCCGTAAGATGCGAGCAAATAACACTCGGCACGCGATTGCGTCAAAGCACGCAGACATAGTTGAGAAGTGGGCGAGTTTAAAGCATTATCTTGACGCTTCAAACCACTAATTACGGAACGAGCGTGTAGCACAAACCGAGCGGTGGTTGAGTGTGCACAAATGCAAATGATAATTATTACAGGCGCATCATTATGAATCATTTATGGGCGTCGTTTAATTTTATCCTCGGGTGGTTGTGTAGGTGTGAGCCTGATTCTGTGTTTCCGCGGCTGCCTTACCAGCTGCCTCACCGGTAATTCCATTTTCCTTTCGCACTTTGCTTCGAAGCACCCCCCGATCCCTGGATTGCTACCCGGCACTGTGATACTGTGCTGGTTGGGATTATGCTACGAAAAGAAGTATAATTCCCTGTCCCAGCACTGATGCAAACAAGCGTACCACCACCGGTTGGATAGATTATTCGCAACACATTCGAGGAAAGGACATTAGGATAAGCGTAAAGTAGTTCCACGTAAGCTGTTGTTTGGTACGAGTACGGTGGTACCTACGTGAGCTATATGCTAGTGTGCGTTTGACCTTTTTTTGCTCTCTGTCAACATTCAAAACCTTTAGACGGATGATGCATTCTAGCGTTGAGCCATTGATGGTCACATGGCCATCATACCTCATTAGGGCGATTTAGTAATTAGTGGCTTTATGAGTTGCGACTCGCTGTGCACCAGCTCTTAACGGCTTATTATTTCTTTGCCAAAGTGTGGAAAGGAAGTCATCGGAGAGATTGCACCATTAAAACAGAGTTGGAAATTAATTAAAGACCGTTCTCGTGCGCCGAGCACGAAAGCGACACAATTTAAAGCGCACCTTTGCGTAACTGAAATAGTCGATGTAATGGCACATCCGTATTACCATTCAACTTACCTTCCACAGCGTCAAAGGTACAGCTCGCAAGCACGGAAGCACCATTGCGCCCGTCACATTGCTTATCTGTTTGGAATCAATTATGCAAATGAAGCCACCGAAGGCTCCGGTCTGACGGAAACGGCTTATTTATTCATCATCACCGTATCGTATCGCGGAATTCGACCGACCGGTCGCCCGGCACTGTACCATTTCCGTACTACGGAACCCAGCAGGGACAATGCAATGTCTTGTGGGGCCGCTGACGGCCTGAAGCTCGCATTCGCTTCCCCGCCTGAGTTGGTGACATCTGTGTGTCCGCCAGGAAACTCATCAATGGTGCTCGCGTTGTGGTTGAGGAGATTGTTTGTGATTAAATCAATCCTTGCTTATTGTGGTTGCGGTGCACGGGGTAACCCGGTAACGCTGGACGGAGAAACCTTGCTGGGCTAGTAAACATCTTGGGCGATGAGCGTGAACGGATGGTTCTGGATGAGGGTGTAATGATACTCGACATTGATTGCTGGATGAATGGCACTGGAATGTGTGTCATGTGTGTGGTTGCGTGTGTATGGATGGATTGTCAATCGAGTGCGAAGAGGATTATCGTATTATCCCTTCGATATGTTCTTAATGGTAACATAGATTGTGGGGCCTCGTCCGCGTAGGTGTACGCGCTGAATCAGTAATGGCGTGCAGGCTGATTGGATATTGGATGTCGCTAAGGGGATGTATCGCTTTCAAGATGATGTACTACATTTGGAGAGGAATCTAAACTGTGCGAAGATTAATGTTGTATTATTTTCTACAAATTAACTTTCACAGTTTTTTATAAATCTCGGAAATTATTTTATAATGTTCGTGAAGTATTTTAAGACTGAGTAAATGATAAAAATGAGAAATTCTTTTAAGAGATTTATAGATATAGTACGTTAGCCAGTAGTGGAAAATGGAACACAATATGTATTGTGAGCTCTTTTAATTTATATTTTGTAAACTATATTTAAAGTGCCTATGACACGAATAAAATATCACACTGTATAATACATATGGTGAGATAGAAAAGCGATTGTTTATTATGAGCTTTGCTGAGTTAAATCAACCACTTGCCAGATAGGTTAGCCACGGTGGCATAAAACCAAATCAAGGAAACCCGAAATGAAGTCATTCTTTGTAATAGCATTTAAAATAGCATCCCTTACATCTTACATCCCTTAATCATCTTGTAACTTGAATTGGTTTCATTCGTTTGGTATACATGTGGTGGGACAGGGACGAGATCGTGTACTGTGAGCTCTGCTTCTTCTTCTGTCAGCTTGTTTGCATTGTAACATTGCATTGCATTGTAACAACACTTTCTGAGCTTCATTTAACTTCTTTGCTTCTAGCAAAAACCTCAAGTGATGCTCGCTCCTGTTGCTTCAAATAATATATTTTTTCTCTGCTTAATAATGATTGGTGGTGGGATAAAGTAGATATTGTTTATTGTGAACATGTTTAGCTAACATTCTTAAATTCAACAAGATGCTTTGACGACTTCTTCCTGGATGCAAGTGCCCTAGACTATGTGGTCTTGTAAATTTATTGTTCAATTTACCGGAATTGTCTTTTTTGAACCTTTATCGAACAACTGCACAATGTGTTGGCTGGCCAACCTGTCTGATAGCTTCGCCTTATTATTTATCCGTAGTTGGTTCAACCCAATGGTTTGAATGGAATTTCATAGTGATCCTGCACCATTCGATCACCCATTTATCAATGATAGCCATAAAACCATTCTCGCTCGTAGTAAAGTTTGATTTGAGAAAAACTTATACCGAAAAATGGCAGTTTATTCCAAATGTGCGAATCATAATAAATGATCTCAGTGTCGATATCTTACCAAAAAAAAAACCCCAATCAAAAATAAGCACTGAACACTCGCGCAAGTTTTTTAATCTTTCCTCATCGCCTTCAGCTACTAAAACACGCAATTGCCGGTTGAAAAAGTTCATCCCTTACAAGCTGTGTTACACTAGTTGTGTTCCGTCGAGAAATCGCGCCCTCGCCCAACCTGGAAACTTTCCAGTTCGCAAGGAGAGGATCCGAAGAAATCGGAAGACAAATAAACTCCGGGGAACGCTGTGTGCAATCGAAACGCTAATTTGAACCTGCCACCAAACTATTATTGCCCGCCATGAAAAACGGCAGTTGGCGCTGCTAGAGTTTTGCTATCCGATTTCACACGGAAAATTGGGGATGCAAATTTGGTTACAAATTCGAACGGCAGACAGACAGACGAGACGCGTTTTTCTTTTCTTTGTGTGTGTGTGTGTGTCTCGAAAAGGGGTCGAACAAAAGCTGATCCATCCGAAGAATATTGCAATGCGGGTGTGCTTCACTGGACGGAAGCCGAATGGCATATTTAATTTAACTTTTCCGTTTGCTCCGTTCGGTGAGGACGATGATGAGGAAGCTTGGGGGGAAGTTAAGGAGTGGATGGGGGATGAACGTTGGGCGGGAAACAATCGGAAATTTAAAAGCCCTTCTCGATCGTGAGGATTAGGAGACAAATTCGAGAGAGCAAAGGACAGAGAAAGTTTAATTTTTTTGCGAAACGGGCCACGAGAGTCTAGCGACAAATCTCGTGCTCGTGATGATGAAAAACTTTTTCATTTTAAAACAGCGATCCTTTAAGGTCTAAACCCAGAATGGGGCGTTTATTTGAACGGTTGGGAAAGTTTTCAATCTCTTATCACCTTCAACAGCGAGTGAGAGGCTTTCGAGTGGTGGTTGTGGCCAGCAGTCCACCGTGCAGTCGATATCGTGTGCCTTCTTGACGTGAGTAATGTTTGCCGGCAAGCAATCCACTAAACAGACCGTAACGGTGAAATGAAAGTCAGTAACGTTTGGCTGGGGTAGCCTGAAACTGGGACCGGTTCAGGTAGGGTTTCCTGGGTGGTAGTTGTGTGTTGTATGTGCACGAATTCAAAGTGAATGCGCCTTTTTCCGCTTTCGATACATTGGATGTAGCACGCGAACGATGAGAAGGAACGGCCGGAACAGAAGCTTTTGGGTTCAGCAGCTGCAGCTTGCTCGAAACTGAGCATCGGGGGGTGCTAAAAACAGTATGGCAGGAATGCCCTTTTGGGAAGAAAACAGGAAAAGCGAGCATAAAGTTAAGCACATCTTTTCCCAGCCTGATGCACTTCGTTGTCTGAGGGCGAGGGACGGTTCAGAGTTCCAAAGGCAGACAGTGCAGTTCTAGAAATGAATAGCATCGTGAACAGTAAGTTTCTTCATGGTGGCGGGAAGCATTTTCTTCGGCATCTTCCCACGGTTGAACTCGTTTTCGGTAAGCACAACTTCCGAAGGGTACGAGGGTTGTCGATTTAAGCGTACTCTTTTTCTGGTTTTATCCTGTATGTATGTTCACCCGGGTTTTTACAACTAGAAATGCTGCTTTCGATTTCATGTTTCAGCTTTTTATTTACCTCCCAGCGCTTGGTTTTACAGTGTACAAAGTGGGGCCAAAGAAAGTGGGGCAAACACACCACGAGCTACAAAAGGCGAACAAAAGGCGCAACTAACGTGTTGAAGAATGCACTTGCTAACAGCATCAAATGTTGCAGCTGCTGAGTGTGCATTTAATTTTGTTTGTGCGAGCGGGGTACTTCCTTTAACACGAATCGGAATCGTACCGCTGGTGCCGTTTTGGCTTTCAGAACGGGAGCTTTGCGAGGGTTTTGCGAGTGTTTTATCTCGCTTCTTATAAAGGCGCTTATCGCAAATGATCGCAATTCAGGCGATCGTGTCATGATTTATCCCGGGGGAGTGTGTAGACTATTTTGGGTCCTTTTCAACCATTTTACTTCCACCATTCGCTAGGACGTGCAGTTACTGTGCACTGGGTTTGTTTACATGAAATAAAATTAAAAATCTGCTGTCCTCTTGTGTACGAGGAGCGTGTTGTATCTTTGACTTCAATTGAAATTGTAATCTTGAAATAAAAATAAACACTCGGCCTGCATGAATTTGACTACGTTTAACGCCTTGATGTATGCAATTACTTTACCCCAGGGTTTACTGGATTTCAGTTGACAACCTAGGAAGGTAATTTTTGAGTGATTACGAAGAATAGCAGCAGTTATAAGGATTAAATCTTCAGTAGATAAATGATACTAACTGGATTGGACAAAATCTATTCTCATCGACAGGTGGAGCGTTCCACGAGTTATGGCTATTACCGTCAAGAATACCAGATTAGTATTCTGTCTTGCAGCCACTACGTGTGCCAGAGCTTATTTTAAATAGATTCAGCACCGATGGAGTCTAGAGGGTCAGTAAGATATCCAGTATGGTTTCTAATGAACATGTTGTTTTACTAGCAAAGAAGCGGAGGGACAATTGCCTATGCATGATGATGACGGTTGACCGCTAAATATTGTTCAGAAAAATTTCTTGAAGATCTTCTTCATAGAAAGCAAACATGAAGATTTGTTGCAGCTGGATGGTTTTGTTGCTCGATCTCATGGCGTTATACCGAGCTGTAGAATTTAGGAAATAGCCTGAACCGGGATCGCGACAGCTAAGCTACATGATGTTAAACTTTCTTTAAGTTCCTTTAACCCGAGCAATTCCTTGTAAGTAAAAATATTAAACGTCCTTGATGCGAAACAAGCAAGCTCCTCCAAGTATCACTAAAAGACCCTTAAAAGTAGTGGCTAACAACATGCGTTCATATCTTTGGAACAGTCAATGAAGAAGTTCTTCAATGAAAATTGCAGCATCTAACATCAAACGCACACCAGGAGGTGGGCAGCATATAGCGCTCAGATGAAATAAGTACCAGCAAGGACATCTGGATGCTAGGAAGCACTCAAGAGTTTCTAAGGTTTCGTTCTTTGGAAACAGTCGCTATCGACCAAACCACATTTATCAAGCGCACATAAACTCAGAAGTTTGTTGTAAGAAGATTTTCATAGCCTTAAAAAATATGTCCTTATTACCGCCATATTGCACACTTTTTCTTCTCCAAAATTCTTTAAAAGTTTTCCTTCCCGAAAAAAAACTCTGGTAGACTCTTTTGTAGTTTATATTCCTCAAATCTATTTTATTTCAATTAGCGTTTTGCACAGGCTCCATCAAATGCGCTCCTCCGCCTTTATTCCACATTCATTAAAAGAGGCTTCAAGAATGATTAAAACATAAACACTTTCCCGGAACTAATTTAATGTCCATCACCAGGTGCCGTACCCACCACCACCACCAAACTCCCCACTTCACCTCATCAGCGACTGATTAATTTTCAATTTATTTCTACAACTTTCCTGGCTTGTGTGACGATTGAATCTCCAGTGTGTGTGTGTCTGTGAGCGAGTGAGTGTGTGTGTGTGTGGTGGGACAGCCTTTTTGCAGCAGCGAACCTATTTCCCTCGGCACATTCGGTGCATGACATTAATTATGCCAAATTGTTCCCGCAATCAAGTGCACTTGAATGTGCATGTGGCCGGCCTTTCGGTAGCAGGTTCACTCTTAAACCCTCCACCCTCGATGGCGGCGGTGGTGGTGTCTTTATTGAGTTTGCACTATCAACGCCACCCAGGGAGGATCGAGTGGGAGCGTGGGGATGCTGCTGAGGCACCTCATAATTCATGGTGCTCTCGAATGGTAAACGAATACAAATGACGAAAATGATGAGTCTGGGAATGGGACCATTTATTGGGAGGGAGAACCATGGAAGGGAGAACGGATTGACCCATTTGGTATCTTGGGCTCCTCCCTCCCCCCCAAACGCGTTGCCCTCCCCCTGATTGTTCATCATATATTGAGTAGTTTGGTAGCAGTGAGGGGGTACACAGCCACCAACATGGTTTCGCTCGGTGTTCATGCCAGAACCTACAGCTTGCCACACGGCGAGAACATAATAAAGTGTGTGTTTATTTATACCCCTTCGCTGATGCTGTTCATGATGATGATGATGATGACCCGGAAATGCATTGAACCCTTTTTTTCTGCATGCAACATCACTGTGTCCAATACATTTTAACCACACTATATGGAGCGTTTCGCAAGCCATCCCCGGCTGCGGATGGTGGCGCCGGCGATAAAGCTTTTATCGGAGGACACAATTTAATTGATTACCATCGCAATGCGCCATCTTCCTTGCGCTTCCGCCAGCGGGCTCCCATCCACCGGACTCCTCTAATGCGCTTTAATGAGGGTGTGGAAAAACACGAGCCGGTCCGAAGCCTCGATTTATCATGTTTTTAAATGATGCACCCATAAATTGTTTGTCTGCTCTTGTGTGATTGTTTTGTGTGAATCGCGTTTCGGCAAAAGGGCACCAGCAAGAAAGCAAAACGTGACCGCGTGAAGGAAGCGAACAATACGTAATAAGAAAAACAGTAGGGTTGAGATTTTCCACTTGAAAAAAAAAAATCGGATGAGCATGGTAAATTAATTTATTTTTCATCCGCATTGCAACGGACGTGCTCCAATCGGAACCGGTATTTTTCCACCCGTAAGCCGTTCGCTTCAGGTCAAGCGCACACTTAGGGAAGGTGCAGATTAAATGGACGGGGGTGCTTATTTTTCTGATTGGGTCAAGAGAATGAAAACATTTTAGCTTCGTCCTGGGCTGGACTTGTGGACCGTGTCAGATGGTTTTTTTTGCTCCTTCTTCATCCTCTTCCACCTGTGTGCCGTGGGATAAGGGCCATTCCAATCCAATACGGTTGGAGAGAAAAGCAATCGACCTTATCGGTGGCTTGGCCTTTGGTGCTTCATTATGGAAAAATTTATTGCTATAATTGAGATCTTTGCTAGGGACAGTGTGCATCGGAGCTTTTTGTTTTCTTCTTTCTTGAAATGCTTATGGTCAGCTGCTCTTGTTCACTGTTTCTTTGTCCTTTGCTATTTTCAGCGATCGGTCGTTGGCGCGCCATGCTTTGGAATCATGGCAACAGCAATTATTTATCTGTCCGCTTACGTGCTCAATTGGGTGCCAGCGTTTGTGGACAAATTCATTAGAGAATGGCGTAGAACAACAGCAACAATGCGATGTTGTGTGTCGTTTTTCAAGCTGAATGTGATAAAACAGGGAATTTATGGTGCAATTGCTACAAGATGTATTGTGCTGTTTGTTTGTTAGGAGCCGTAAACAAACGAGGTGCAAGATGTTTTAATTATTGTAAAACAAATATCGAGTTAAATATGCACAATATATTTAATGCACTCTTCCAAAATGCTCGAACTGATATTTTTTTATTTGATTTATTGTTTGCCATAAAGGCTTAATAAACATGATCTTACCTAGTGGACCAGGTGAAGATGGGAAAGTGTTATGACGAGGAAAACATACGGGAACGGAAAGAGAATGACGAGAGGTGGTAATCAAAAAAATGGGAAAAGGAATTGAAGGAGCGGATAGCGTGAACTAGCGGATCGCTCCTACCCACTGATATACGACGAGGGGGTATAAACACAGGGGGTATAAACACAGACGTGAACGGAGCAATCGCGAAGGAACATGTAAGGGAATCAAGGAGCATATAGTTCAGAGAAATAGAAAAAGAGAAATAGTTCAGAGCTGAGAGTATATTTTGGATGTGATAGGAAAGTAATTTGGTTTTCTCCTTTAACCAGTAAGATATAACAGGTTTCCAGGTTCATTTTTGAATGTCAACAGTACTGTTCACCTCTGTAAAGGATTATTTCAACATCAGCATTAGATGATGGATGTTTAGCAAATTACACACGCGAAGCATGCCTGAGAATAACACTGAACAACCCTGCTCGTAATGTATTTTTAAACCATCCTTATGGTTAAAGGTGGCTTTGTTGGCCTAAATGAAGATGAGATCGTCAGAAATACCCATTACAATACTGTGGATTTAACAAACGAAGCTGTTCGACCGTGAGCAGTTTCAAGGACTTCTGCAGCAGGCCAAGACCGTGAAGTGGTTTTGGCATCAGTTAGGCAAGAAAGTTTTTGTTGTTTAAATAATTGTTTCGAAACAAGCCGTTACTCTTAATTTAAAATAAAAAAATCATTTTTGTTTCAAATATTAGGAATTTTCAATACGTATGAAAAATATATGTGATTATATTTATCATATTACCAACACTGATATGGAGGAAGCTTTAAGACCAATAAAGGAATAGCAAGTTCGCCTAAATGTAGGCAATGCGCAGTACTGATGTTGCACAGTGCAAACGTTTAATCATTCGCTCGTGATGATACTGTTTGAAGAAAATCAGAAAAAATTAATCGTTTCATATATTCGTGTATTCTTGAACATCATTAAATTTGTGTTTAATTATGCTCTTTAAATTAGTTTGTGTTATCTGATCAAATTGTTTAACACCCTTGCAAATCCTTTGCCATTCTGGAAAAAACTCTTCTAAACAAACACACCCTCATCATTCGCACAGGCCCTTAGAAAAATCCAGTAGAACCAGCACAGTAGCAAATCAAATTAAACGAGTTATTGGCATCGTGCCTCGCCGGCGGCAGCAGCGGTTGTCACCACATCCGTATCCGACCCGAAGAGGTTTGCGACACGTTAACGTGGGTCATTTTCAATTTCACACATCACCGAAAACATTTCCTGCCCGTGATTGTGATACCGGCCCGGTGTGTCAAAGGTAGGACAATGAAGGCGACAAAAAAACAACAAAGCACCAAGCACCATGTCAATCATGGTCAAGGTCGGTGGCCGGCAGAAAACCACTTGTTTGCATTTTCACGTTTTTTGGCGGTACGATGATGAACGCGCTCGTGCTCGTCGGTGTGCCTAATTCTGTAACGTGGCTAAACGGGGCTCCGTTCGTTAGCACCGACGAGTTTCACCCGTGTTCCGGTGAAATGTTTCAATTTGCATAAATTTCTGTTCTCGGCGTCGCGTTGGTTGGAACCCAGGGTAGTGTGTGAGAAGTGAGCTGGAAAATAGGAACGATAAATAAGGTGGTCTTCCCTTGCTTCGTGCCGGTGTGTTTTCCAGCGTTGGATGCAATCTAACTCGTTCCCAACCTCGTGCCGACCGTCGCGTGCTCAGGTGTGTAAAGTTCATAAAGTACCTAGCTGGCCTCGCCCCAGTGGCTCGTCCCTCGCTCAGGGAGATGTGTGAAAAATAATTTTCACCTGATTCGAAAGTGCTGATAATGCGGGACGTGATATGATGCACCCGGAGTTTGCCCCGGTATGTACGGTTGCACCCGGTCCGGATTGCACAACCCTTAACAAGATTAGAGTTTTCCCCGGGTGAGAAGCAAATTTGGTGAGAGGTGTTTCGTGCCAAACAGTACGGAGTGTTTCACCGTTCGTTGTACGGGGCCAGAAATTGAATTTTTGGTTAGGAGAAAATATGGAAATTTTCATCGGTATGCTTATACTAGGGGTAGGCAAATAGTGTTATGGAATTTTACGTAAAACTGATTGCAATAATGATGCAGTACGTAATGAAAGTAGCTTGCCCAATGTATGTAAAACTAAACTTTGGAAATATTTCAATGAACTATTTTGTTTCGTTATCATGTGCAAATAATTGCTTTGCCCCGATGAAACGTTCTACACGGAAATACTTTTGATGAATAATGTTCCAAGTAAAAATTATTTTCCAGCTACTCGTGCTCGCTCCTTTCTAGCCACAAAACATCCGAAATTCTTGGTATTCCCATCGATGCAAACAACATTGCCATTGTCGTTCCACGCTATCAAAGCCAGCCAGTCAATACAATTGTGCTCGCTCACTGGTTCGGTTCCGTTGGCACTTTCCGACGAGTGCCAATTACGGTGCAAACTCCAGATAATGATGCAGTTAAGCCATTTTGCAGGAAAAAAAGGAAGGAAACCACTACAAACACAAATTCTCACACACGGAGAATGTAAAATAATGATCGCCCCCCGTCGGGTTTGTCCTGCTTGATTCTGGTTGGTGTCCTTTGCATGTGCATACCACATACCACAATCAACGAATTCCTATTCAAACATGTTCAATTATCATCGACACGTACGGGATGTGTGTGTGTATTGTGCTGTGGCTACCCTACGTAAGTTGCAGTAAACGTGCCGGTACAAAGCATTGCAAGCTTTGCGATGGTCCCGTCCCGGATTTCGATAAAGATTCAATTATGATACTTTTCCCATTTTTGCAAGCAATGATGGTGGTAGGGCAGTTTGTAATTCTTCGTTGTGTGATGTGAATGCTAATGTGACGGAAGGAATGTTTTCAAGCGTTTTGGAATTGTTTTTTAAGGGGCAAGAAATATGTATATTAGAAATTATACAGGAAGAAGAACGTGTTAAAGGGCGTGAGTGATAAAATATCAAGGGACAAATAAACAAAACGATTTTATTCCTGGTGTATACTCGCCTGCAGGTATGCAATCTTTTCTGATGCGTTTAGTGCACTTCTATAAGTATAGTGAAAACAAAAAAAAAATTAAAATTGAATACATCCAGAAGATTAGTCTAAGTTTTTTATTGGTTGGCTTGTATACAAAAATATTTTAAAATGTGCAATTGCTGTAAGATCAAATCCTTTAAAGGCTCCAAGAAGAATTTCGGTAAAAGACTCGAGAAGGCCCCCCCTAGAATCTTTTGTGTGCAGCACTGTGGCCTGTCATTTTTGTTGTATAGTGGGATTTCTGTATGGTCAAAACCCATTTGATGTAAACATTGTGCATTGTTCCTTAATACTGTTAATAGACAGCGAGTAGAACTTGATAAAATACATTGTAACAAGTGGTTTGAGATTATGATATCCTTATGTTTCCTCCTTTGCTGAATATCAATGCAAGGTAACAAGTGTTCATCGAATTACTGTTCCGTTACCGTCCGAGAACGCCGTGCATGTTTTAGGCCCGATTGTTCACCCCTAGTGCGACTGAAAACTAGTACGAAGCTCCTGTAACCCAAAATGAATGGTAGGGTTAGCGGAGAGGGGATTTTAATCAAATAATAACAATATTTTATTCGACTTTCTTCAACCAATTTTGACCACACTGAAAGCACACTGAAAGCTCACTGTGAAGCTCTCGCAACGTGTACTGCGGATTGCATACCTTTAGGCGTAAAACCTACAGCGCCTAACAAATTTTGTCAGGGGGGGCCTTCTCGAGTCTTTTACCAGAATTTCAGTTGGTGGCCTCTAACAAAAGAGTTGGTCAAAGTCGAATTTTTTGACTGCGCTAAAGTTAGTGGTTAAGTGGGGACATTAGACGAGGGAATACGGGGTCGTCTAAATGATTGAGACTCCCACAACCAGTTTAAAGGAAGGTACGCCTTTGACGAAATGAACGAGGCCCTCTGAGAGCTCGCGAGCTTAGGCATCTGCTTAGTTTGCTTATTAAGGTTTTCCTTTGTAGAGAATTTAGTTTTATAAAATACCTGCTAATAAATAATATTAGCTTTAAAATTCTACAGAGTCACAATTACATACTCATCAATAACGATAAGAATTAAAAAATGCAAAAATTGCATACTTTTAGCCGCATAGGAAAAATATACTTCGAGCGAAATTTTTAACGGAAATTACGCTTAAAATTTTTCAATGCTCAAACAAGGTAGCAATATAATCTAAAATGTATAAAACCTTCTAGCAAATGTAGGTTTAAGAAAGATTAACTTTTTTATACCCTTTAATTCACCTTATTTATATCTTATTCGAGGGAAAAAAATGATCAATAATCGTCCAGAGATCAGTTTTGGTTTTCATATTTAGCGTTGTCTCCCTATTCACATAAAATGCCCTCAACATTTTAGTAGCTCAGCCGTAAAGTTTCTTGGCCGAAACACTGCTTCAAGCATCCTTAACTACACCAAACGGTGTGAGAAAACATGGAATCAACATTTCACTTCCCAACTTCCCTTCAACCAGAGTGTGAAGTACATCGTTCTTTGGTTGAAGAAAGAAGAAAGTGGAAGAAAGTAACAACACAAATATTTCAACAACAACAAAATTTGTAGAATTTTTAAACCATAGCCCCTAGCAGCTCATCCCTTGTTCCGGTAGTAGCAGCCATCCAAAGTCGTCAACTTTTTGGAGGGAGATTGAGTTGGAAAGTCATTAGAAAAACCGGGATGGGAAATGTTCCCACCATCTCACGGCCCGTCTCGCACGATGGAAAGGAATGGAACGAGCGCGTTAAAAGCTTGTAAACGCTTTATCTGTTCCACGTGGAAAACAACGAGTGCAAAAAGAAAACGCGCAAAACCATGCTGCAAATGTTAGGCGAGAAAGATTTATGAATAAAACGGTGGACCGCAAAGGCGATGGGGGGTAGCAAAACACTTGAAGTTGGTACATTTTAACCAACAAAGAAGGTGAAAACAAATGTGCAAAAGGTGTGTAAAGCGCGAAGGGTTTTATGGTTTAAGATGGTGGTTTGCAAAGGAATAAGCGCTCAGGCTTCGGGAAGGTGGGCTTCATAAGCAGAGCTGCTTTTAATCTGCTTCCGGTGTCCAAATGCATTCTAACCGGTGGTAAAGTGCATTGTTGATGTAGAATGAGTTTAGCGCCCCAGAGTAGCGACTGTGTGTTAGTGGAACGGTAGTGGAAATACAACAGTGAGGATTAATTACAAAAAACTTTAATCGTAAATTCTGCGAAAGGGCAGTAATGGAAAGAGACATAATTTCAGGGCAGACACTTCGTAAAGACGTAAACACTGTTATAGTAAAGCCGGAATAGATGGCTTTAGAAGGAATTAAGTTTGACCTTCATTAGCGAATTAAAAGCTCTGCATCAACACCGTTGCTTCAATTTATTTCTATGGGCGAGGATACTGTGCTCAAAAAACCTCTGTGAAATAAATTGGGATTACGTCGACCCGGAGATTCTTTAGCGTTTTCAATAATATTGATTTGTACCTTTCATTGAACTATTTTGAACATTTTTAAGTAGCTCTTCTATTTGCATTGCCTTACATTATTAGCCTTATTGGGGTAAACATCTTGCAATTACCATTCAAGGTAAAAGCCATATTTTAATAACTTGCTCACTTGACATTAAGTTCTTCAGTTATATCCAAGCGTGTTTCAATAGATACTATTCTTTCGGAAGAGCCAATAACTCGTCCTTAGGGAATAAACCTTACCAGTGCTTTGGAGATTTTGGTGTCTTGTATTTATTATGAGAACTTTAAAAACTCAGAATAATAATGGAATAATAGAACTTTAAATTATTATAAACATTCAAAAGCTCTGAACGTTCAACAAGTTCTATGTCTAGCACTTATTCGTCAGCGTGGGGCGTCGCTCGAAAATGGCGAGAGCCGTAGACGTCCTCAGTCAGCATATTCCAACAGCCGTGCCCGTAGAAAATGACTGGACGTATCAGTGTGCGATGGTTCGTGGCTTTCGTGTGTTGCTGGAGTCTTCTGGATCGCAGGAGTTGCCTTCGGATTTCTCTGGTAATTCTCTGATGTAATGTTTAGGTCGTACCAAGGTAGCAGGATTTCTTTTACTACCTAGAAATTGTCAATGGCAAATGATCCGCCGCACTTGGGATTTTTCTTCTTCTAATGTGGTTGTAGATGTGGTTCTGTCTTTCTGAGACTTGATTTTACCCGCAGAGTGTGAAAACCGTGAGTGTTGTTGGTTGGTTCCAGTAGCCTATTGTAGAGTGGACGTAGAAATAACCTGGACTGAAACAAATAGACATATTAATTTTTACAGCACAACATTTAAATTTACTAGTTCACCAAACAGATAAATAGTGATTAAAGTTTTTATAAATTTTTTGAGTTTTTAAGTGATATAAAAATATAATAATCAATTACTTACGTAACACATGGAACCATTTATCGAAATTCCAGTGTTGGTCTAATTGCCATTATTACTGTTTAAGAAAGCATTACCTCTCATCAATAAAAATATTGAAAATATTTTTTTAAAAGTTTTATAATGTTGTATTTAAGTGTCTTTGACGTATCTGAAATGAAAATAAATGTAGGTGTTATTGGTTTCACTCGAAACCGGATAATAAATATCTTTTCTCTTACAGAAACGATAATTAAATTTGCAATCCAATACTGCATCAACCAGCTGAGAAGAGCATCATGAAAAAGCAGTAAATGGCAGGAGATTGTAAATCATTTCGAAATCGTAATTGAAAGTAATACTACCCGCGATAACGAAACGGGGGAAAAACATATCTGTATTAAATCTTGTTTTGGTGCATTTTCATTCGTTTAGCTTATATTTCCGCTCTCTCCGTTTTCTGACTTTACCCGATGGGAAATTTTCAATAAGCTTTCACCCAACCCAACCCAACCTATCGCGAAACGGTCGTTGGCACGGAAGCGTATCCCAGATGTGGAAATAATTATATTTCGATACACATACACTCACAGACACACACGCACCCATAAGCACATGGTGAAGTGGCTTTCGGTTGCGAACCAGCTTTCAATCATGCGGTTGTATCGATGATACCTGGCAGTGTATTATTTTTGGATTTAATTTATTAATGGAAAATGGAAACCATAACTAACGGAACCGCAGATGTGGAATGAGCAAGCCACGCTTGGGTTTCGGTTGCTGATTGGAGCTGGATTTATGGTTTTTTTTTTTGGTTTCACTATTTTTGATAAAAAAATTTGATTTTATGAAAACCGTATTTTGAGGATTAAATGGGATTGTGGGATTGAGAGAAAGCAAAATATATCAGCTATAAAAAATTTGACAACAGTTTGGAAGTGAAAGGGCTTTAAAAAGTTACATCAATTCATCTTCAAGAAACAGTTCGCTGCTTTCCTTTTCTTTAATCATCATGCCAGATTTCGACATTCGTCCGTTTCGACTTTCAACTTAAAAGGCCTTCCCTCTAATCAGTTAATCGACAGCATCATTGAATTATCCAGCAGAAGGAAATTAATTACCAGATCGTTCGCAGGCTTTCTGTACGTCACTGAATTTTGCCTTTGATGGATCTCGTGTGTGTATTGAGTGCGATAACTTTTGCTATGCTGGTGGCTGGTGGCCTGCCCCGCTGAGAGAGTTCGGAAGCCGTTTCGGGGCGACCATTTGACAGGGTTCGAGAGTTAAATGTGTAGGAAGCTATGCTTTCGACATTGACTGAAGGATCGCTGTTGACAGCGATATAATCTTCTTAGCGAAGCACTGTGTGAGACGATGGTGTGTGCATATTGAACTTCAAAGCTTATTGATATGAAGCTGTTGGCTCACGAAAACATGACCTCTTTGGCGTTTAATTCTTTAAAGAGGAGTGAGTAGCTTGAATCCATATTTAATATGTTATTATTACAACGTGATGTACTTATTTTAATAAAAAGGGCATCATCATGTTGGGAAAGTTCTTATTGTGCTCCGGTTGAAAGCATAACAGGTAATAGCAGCAAATAAAGTTATTTGTTATCCTTAGAACGTGTAATGTGAGCGCCAAACCAGAGACCGGCACGTGCCTGGTGATGGGCTCTTTTGTTGACTAAGGTTAACCAAAACCAACCGTACCCACGGTACAAACCACCGAAAGAAGAAGCCGTGTGAAACGATGCAAAGCAAACAACAACAGTATGTTAATTATAATGAAATAGCTGTAATTACTTCATCCTGTTCACGTGCGCCATGGTTCGAAAAGTTTTGTCAGCGTGTGACATTGACATGGCGTTGTGTTGTGTTATGTGGGGTGTTTATTAAATCAAAAAGTTTGTTTTTTCGCCCTCACTCGGTGTGTTGATGGCGATGGCCATGGATTTAGATGTTTGATGAACGATGCTGTGTGTGGTGTTTTTGTGTGTACGTGTGTATATGTTTGACAAGGTGAAATAGTTTTTGAACCGTAGCGAAACTACACAGTGGCATTCATGCTTATCATGTTCATCGCATTTGTCTATTAACAAGCTAAGAGGAGAGAGTTTTATTGATTGTTGCTTTTTTGGAAATGAACGTGCATTTGATGATGAAAAATGTTGTGAAAGTATTCATAAAATGTGTTATGTTAAATTAGGATTTTGACCACTGCATGCGGCGTATATATTTGTTGTGTCGCTTATTGCCTACATTTAGGCGCCTTTGTTTGAAGATCATTTGAGAGCCGCTAAATATTGTCTAAGTTCTAAAGGGAATAACCAATGATCACAACGCTTCGATATTGCTATGCGAGTTTAATAAAAAATAAAGCAACAACCAGACAAATGCATTATTCCTGGATGTATTCAATATTTTTGGAAACTATTTTTATGCGTAACGATGCTTTATTTGCCTTATCTGTTCAAGTACTGGGCGTCTCCATCAATATAAAAGTTTCATTTGTTTTCAAGTTGATTATAACATGATTTGCTGGTTAGTGCCTTCAGGGCGGAAAATAATCATTTATAATTACATTCTGAATATTCCGGATATTTATAAGTTGACTTATCAATTAAAAGTTTTTTTTTATTCGAAAGAGGCTATTGCTACTGCTATGGAGCGTATTGTTTATCAACTAATAGTAAGCTTAATATTATCTTCTTCTTCTTCTTTTTGGCTTGACTACCTGTGCTAGGTCACATCGGTTATCTATTGGCCAATTCTTACTATAGGGTAATGGTTTGGATGAAATGTGAACCAGCTCATGAATACAACAGTAATAGTTACTGTTAAACTGTATGTAAGTAAATGGAAAATAAAGGACGAACTATTCATATCACCTATCCGAACCGTCTATTTTCATTCTATTTGCTAAAGAAACACAGCAGGAAAATAAACCTTCTGCGAGCACCGTACGTATAAGGGTTTCCTCATTTCCGTAATCATTTTCCCATGGATGCATTTTGTAACGATATGAGTGCTCTCACCACCTACACAAAACCGGTGCAGAACCACATTACACTGAAATCACGCTTGGATAGTCTGGTTGCTGTTGGTTTTCGTTGGCCCCTTCCAACATGTCTGAGAGCCGCCGGTTCTGTTGCCCCTCGAGACTCGAAAAGCTCTTGTAAAATTACATTACAGACAAATGGTAAAAAGCACTCGCAGCTCTTTACCAACTCTTTCTCTCTCTCTCTCACACACACACACACACACACATAAGCAACATAAAACTGTGAACATGGAATTCTAATGAGAGCTACCATGGTACGGAATGAAGCACATAAAACAGGGTCTTATTTTCTCCCGAAACCATCCTTTATTGGCCTGCCCTGGACTGCGGGAGTCGGACTAGACGCTCGGCTATTGATCCCATCCCAGCAGGCAAAAACCTCCGGAAAAGGGATCCTTATTGTTTCTCGAAGCATTTTATCGCCCTCTTCCGGGTTGTGGTCACCCGACTCGCCCAACCCAACAATCTCTCCCCCCCCGAGGGAAAACATTAAAACCCTCTTTGAAAGACCTGACTCAAAACATGGACACGGACAGGATTGGTTGGGGAAACCAACTCCCGCCCCGGTGTCGGTGGTTGGTGGTGGTGGTGGTCTGTGGTTTCGATGAGCATAAGTGTCATGAATAATGGGGTCGGGAAGTGGCTCCGATAAATGTGTCCGTTCCGGTGTACGTTCGATGCGATCTTCGGATGTTGACAATTGCATACGGACGCAAACGATATGCGGAAGGAAGCAAACAGAAGGGATGGAAATTCTTATTTTCCGCCCGCCCGGAAAGCGTTCGTTTTGTGGGAAGGTGTGGTGCGAGGTTTGCGGGACAGAATTATCCTTTTAGGGGTCGGAGAACGAAACAGTAAAAAACAAACGAACAAACCAAACGATTAAAACCACCGGTACCGAGTGGGTGACAAAATGCGTGCGGAAGGTTCGGTACGCAACGTTGTTCTGCATCGTCGATAAAGGATCGGTTCCCTCGCCGGAAGGGCTTAATTTGCAGTGAAAAAAGGAGCTCGTTGGACAAAACAAAAAAGCCAAAGCTCCTAGGGTCAAAAGAAAACATTTCACACTTCGTTTGCATTGCGTGTTTTTGCAGACATATTGATAGCGCGGTTGGTTTTTGTGTAAATTGTTTTTGTTGTGCGATTTTTTTTTCTGGTTTCTTTCGTAAAAGTATTTGGGGGTTTGTTTGAATGGACTAATCAATGGGGTCACAAACCGAAGGAAAACAAACAAAATTGATGATTAGGACATTTCGAACGACCTATGGGTACACATTGATTGGTATACCATTCAGCCATTTAAAGTATCCATTCAAATGTAAAATAACTACTTAGCGGTCTTGAAATGATTGGTAAAAAAAATATTGGTGTGTTATTTAAAATATTAGCTTATGATACAAAGAATGTATTTGAAGCTAATATGTATTGAAGAATGTATTTGAAGCTAAAGAATGTTAATGTATTTTAGCATGTTGTCAAAATTAAACTTTATAATAAGGAACAACATTCGGCCTGGGTCCGATTGTGGCTAAAGGCTTTTCTTTTGACGAATCAATAAGAAAGGCAATTAATACAAATCTGCTAGAATATAAACGTTTCACAGTTGAGAATAAAATGAAATAAGAACCATTTTTTTTTTATTAAATGTGTATTTTTTGTGGTTGCTAGTCGATATAAAAGGAAATATATTGATTGAAAATATATCGTGAAATAATTTTCGAAAGTACATTTGCATACATTCAGGCGTAATAAAAAATAAATTATTCATTATCGACATTGCCTATATTTAGGCGTTTTACAATTTAGTATTTTTATGAACAAAAAAGCCATACTACAAAGCATTGCAGTAAAAGTCTTCCCTATGCTTAAGTTAAGCTTAAGCTCATGCATTCTTGTGAAAGTCTTCAAACAACAGGATCGGGTATGGATTCTCTTTTGTGACAGCCTACCCGAACGCTGGATTGACTCTTCAGCTACGAGTAAAATAAAGTAAAGAACTGCCAGTGAAGCCAGCTCAAAATTCAAAAATAATTTCTAGTTAAGGTCTAATTGTAATAGAAGAAGCTTACGTAAAATAAGTAATAAAATAGAACGGTGAAAAATTATTTTTACTGTAGTTTCATGTTTCAGTTTTTCGGTTCTGGAACATAAAAAATATGCGATTCAAAATCACATTTAAGGCGAAATATCAGGGAGGAAATGCCTTGGTAATTTTTTGTGTCTTTGAATTTTGTACTTCGTCAGCACATGCGGTACTGACCATACGGCGTCAAGCCGTCATAATCGAAAATAAAAATAAAAAATCACATTTACAAGTAGAACACAGCTTTTTGCAACCCCGTACCACCATTCTTCGGTGATGAAATATAACCTAATGCTACTTACCGTCCGTAAGAAGCAAAAATTTGAAACGTTTGCTCAATCTTTACCGCTGCACCACTCAGCAGCGTTCAGCGGTAAACGTTTACCACTTTTCTTAATTTTTGCTAGTACTGGAAGTGGTTTCGTGGCGTAGTTTTTCTTCAGCCCTTGCTTCTCATCTACAACCCCAACCACCAAGCGTGGTGCAATAGTGGCAGGCGCTACTTCTTTGAAGCAGTTCGGTAGAAAAGGAACACTTGTAGTGCGAGTTGAACTTTCGCACAGTGTCAAAGATGGGCCTTCGCAACGCACCCGGATCGCAACGCACCACGGAAACTCCCGTCTTTTCACAGGAAGGAAACGAAGAAAAGTGTCTTTCGGTAGCGCTCCGAGTGTGCGTTCCCGGCAGAAAACCCTTTACGGTTCGCAGTCCCATTAAGGTAACCTTTTATGCATTTATGCTTTTATCTTCCAGTCGGAAAGACCCCGAACCCTATGAACAGCAGGACCCATGTTGTGTCGTTTCGGTAGTTCGGTGGGCCAGGGTCTTCGGAGGGCAAAAAAGAGGCAGCAAAAGTTGTTATCAGGGGCTAAACGGTTTCGGTAACTTTTTGAAGCGCATTTTGCTCTTTTTTATCTTCGCGTCAAAGCTTTTTTTCCTATCGGTTCGCCTATGAGCGGTCTTGTAAAGTGCAGCTCTTAAACATAATGTTTACTTCCGACGCGTCGTGGGATCGCAAATGTGGGAAGCGAAAATATTTGACGACGGCGCCACTCTAAGCTGCCGAACAAAATGTTGGTTAAATTACTTGAAATGAGTTTTGGGCGTAGAATGAAAAAGCGAGAACAAAAAAAAAAAAAGGAACCATTTCAAAAACAGTCAAATAAAGCAACGGGAAGTAGCAAAAGGGGAGCGATTGTGGCTTCTTGAATTTCCAACATGGAATGACAGATAATGGAAGAAATGTTGCAGCAGGACAATACGGTTGTGGAGGACGGCTTTTAGTTCCGGGAAGTATGGCACGAGGAATATTGTTTTGCGTGCTACAAAGGCAACAATAGCGACACTGCTGGACAATGGCAGTGAAAGAATAGCTGGGTAGGATTTCTTGAAAAAAAAAAGATAGGGATATGGTGGAGGATGGAGCGTAACAATAAGAGCGGATGAACGCAAGTATCAGTGTCGACTTTGAAGCCAAAGATTCGTGCAGACGGGTGCAATATGGTTAAGTGCTGTCGTGTAAGATTCCCGGGATCATGGGATTTTTGAAGCTTAGGAACCGGGAAATGGTAGCTTTATATTCGGGATCTTGGAATGTTAGGATCTGGGATCTGGGATCATGGGATCTGGGATCTTGGGATCTAGGATCTTGGGATCTGGGATCTTGGTATCATGGGATCTGGGTACAATGGAATATCCAGGATTTGGGTTTTCAGAATCTGGGGATTCAGGATCATGGGATTGGAGATCTTGGAAACCGTGATCAAGGAATCTAAAATAAAAAATCTTGAGGTTTAACTGGATATTATCCTGGGATCATCTGGAGATGATATGGAGGGATCATAAAACAGATATTTTGGAAGTTCGATCGGGCTATCCTAAAGGATGTTTTTACAACTTCATGAATTATGTTAAAATGCTATAAGAAATAAATAGAGATAAAATCTGGACTTGGTAAAACTGCTCAAGTGAAAGCAACAATATAGACTGGATGTTTAAAATTATTAACTATTATATTCTTTGCCCTTAATTATGCTAAGCTCCTTTTTCTTTTTCCGTGTTATCTATCGTGTACCGGCTCCCTAACCTCGATACAAAGTACAGTACAATAATACCACCATTCTCGATAAGATCTTCATGAGCCCGTATCTCAGCACCAGCAGCGGCCGCAGTCTGAAGAAGGTATCATCATCCAATCTGAAACACAATCGTGACACATCATCGTGTTTCATCACCATCATTTTTTTTTGCTTTTCTCCATCCGTTTCATTACATTCGCAGGGCATATTTTTCCATCGGTAGCGTGCACTTCCGCCCATTGGAAGTCGGAATGTTGAGAGCGTTCGACCTTCATCGTACTGTAAGAGTGTCTTGACTTGGTGCGTTTGGCTGATGTTGTTGTGATATTCTAACCGAGGACAATGTAGAAAAAACGACACGAAAATATTCTAAAGGAGGAAAAGCATAAAAGAAAACGATCTCCTACCCCGGAAAAACGATTAAAATGAACAAAAGCATCCGGTTTTGAGTTCCTGTGTCATGCGAACGGTAGTCAAGGAGTTTTATTTGGTCAGAATCAAAAGTGTAAAGAAAGAATAGAAATTCCCATACTTTGTTAGTGATTTTTTTTCATTTCTCTTCCTTTTTTGATTTGTCCATTCTGACAGCTGGCTGGCCTGAAAGGCTAAAGTTACAAGGCGTATTATGAGGGCTTGAGTTGAGCCTTTTATCTGATGTGAAAAGCGAACCGGGCCTTGGCAACATCGCCCCAGCACACCGAGCGAGGGTATTACAATTCGAACAAAGATAAAATGGTCACCTAATTTCTTTTCATTCGCTTTTCAGCCTGGGTGAGCCTTTTTGTGTTCGATATTCATATAGTGGCCTCGTGGGACCGGTCGTACGAAAGCGAAAAACCGAAAGATGCTATCATTCAGATGGCTAAATCGGTTCCCCTAAATGGACATCATTCGTTCAATGGCGAAAACAAAAAATGTAGCCTCCAATCCCATTGTCTGAATATATTTTAGAGTGATGTAAATGTGTGAGTGTGTGTTGAGTTAGAATGTTTTTAAATTCGTTTTCCTCCTTTGTTGATAAAGCATATCGCTCCATCAGCATTCGTTCAATGTCGAGCTTGGGTTAATTGATCTGCTCCATACAAAAGGTACCCTAAAGTTCTCAATTTATTCAACAACAGTATGAACAACAGCAATCCGATATTTGCAAACACTGCAAAACCCAGTACTTTGCGGTGAACAATAGAATCGGGTGTGTGTTTACCCTAGGAACAGTGGCAGACACTGGCAGTGGTGGAGTGGTTGGCCTGGTAGGAAAATACATATTTATCACATTTCACCGATCGTTCTCTGTGCGAATGAAATATGTAACGAACCCGTCTCATGCACGTCACACCATATCATCTCCCAAAAAGCAAAAAAAAAACCTTGTCAGTAAACCTCATCCCCAGTGCGCTGTGTGCTTCCTGGTTAGGGTGAGAGTTTTTGTATCCTCACTCACGCAACGCCTGTCTGTATGCAATTCGTATGACTTTCCTCTTAACAGACAGGACGGTTCGACACTTGCTTGCTTCACATGATCGAAAGCCGATACACTCACTCACCACCAACACCAGTAGCAGCAGCTGGGTGTTGATTCGGTTGTCTCGGCCGAGTTTTAACATACGCCTAACGCTTTCCTGCTATTTGCTTTGCCGGTTTGTTGACGCATTTGTTGACGCACCGTACAAACTGACCTTCCATGTGTGCCATTTTGGCAAAATGGTTTCATCGGTGCCACCACTGAGCGGATATGGTAAACAAGAAATTAAAACAGTGTTAACATAACCTATCGTGCTTCTGCTGGTCCTACTGGTGAGCTCGTCTGTTTGTGATCGGTAAATGATTGATGGAGGTCGGGTTTCGGCCAGATGGATCCATGTAGGTTGTTGACATTGGGCATAGCTTCGTGCCAACACCGGTAAGCAGGGTGATGGCAGGGTGATAATGAGTGAGTGAGAATAAATGGGAGAGAGAGAGAAAGTAAATGCGATTGATGAGGAGTTGATTGTGGTTGTGTTTGAAGATAGAGGAACATTTATGAGGATCAAAGTCTTCATCATAACTGTTACTTTTTGCGTTGCTGTTTCGTTTGAGAATAATAGTTGAGCTGTGGAGATGGATAGTATAATAAGTTTACCCTAAAAGCTCTTCGTACGTAAGAATGACTGTTGAACTATGGACAAAATGAAGAAGGAAAGCCAGAAATCTTCTAAATGACGGATGATTGCTCTTTTTTGCACGCCTTTTTAATATGCCCGTTTCAGCAGGATCCTTTGACTTGGCTCCTTGGAATAGGCCGCTTGGATTAGGCCCTTCGGACAACGCCTCTTGGACTAGGCCGCTTGGACTAGGCTTCTTGGACTAAACCGCTTGGGCTAGGCCCCTTGGACTAGGTCCCTTTTACTAGGCCCCTTGGACTAGTCCCCTTGGACTAGTCCCCTTGGACTAAGCCCCTTGGGCTAAGCCCGTTGGACTAGGCCCCTTGGACTAGACTTCTTGTACTATGCCGCTTGGGCTAGGCCCGTTGGACTAGGCCCCTTGGACTAGGCTTCTTGGACTAAACCACTTGGGCTAGGCCCCTTGGACTAGGCCCCTTGGACTAGGTCCCTTTTACTAGGTCCCTTTGACTAGGCCCCTTGGACTAGTCCCCTTGGACTAAGCCCGTTGGGCTAGGCCCGTTGGATTAGGCCCCTTGGACTAGACTTCTTGTACTATGCCGCTTGGGCTAGGCCCGTTGGACTAGGCCCCTTGGACTAGGCTTCTTGGACTAAACCACTTGGGCTAGGCCCCTTGGACTAGGCCCCTTGGACTAGGTCCCTTTTACTAGGTCCCTTTGACTACGCCCCTTGGACTAGTCCCCTTGGACTAAGCCCGTTGGGCTAGGCCCCTTGGACTAGGTCCCTTTGACTAGGCCCCTTGGACTAGTCCCCTTGGACTAGTCCCCTTGGACTAAGCCCCTTGGGCTAAGCCCGTTGGACTAGGCCCCTTGGACTAGACTTCTTGTACTATGCCGCTTGGGCTAGGCCCGTTGGACTAGGCCCCTTGGACTAGGCTTCTTGGACTAAACCACTTGGGCTAGGCCCCTTGGACTAGGTCCCTTGGACTAGGTCCCTTTTACTAGGTCCTTTTGACTAGGCCCCTTGGACTAGTCCCCTTGGACTAAGCCCGTTGGGCTAGGCCCGTTGGACTAGGCCCCTAGGACTAGGCTTCTTAGACTAAGCCGCTTGGGCTAGGCCCCTTGGACTAGGTCCCTTGGACTAAGCCCCTTGGTGCAGGAGCCCTTGTAGTAGGCTCCTTGGACTGGCTCCTTGGAACCCCTTTAAGCATGATTTTTGAGCCAGATTCCGGGAGTATGCAGATGTTAAACTAAATTTTATTTTGCTTTTGCTTGTCTGTTACGATACAGATGTGATATCTCATTTATTATTAACCTCTTTTAACGTACCTTATTGTAGCAATTAATGGCTAAACCATAAATTCTTTTGTTGAAGAGAGATGGTTCACAACGAGTGTGTCGTTTTATTCTTCACTTCTCCTTTTCATTAGAACAAAGAATTTCATACCTATCCAACAAACCAAGAACGTTTTCTCCTGTACCACAAACATATTGTTGTTGCCTCCACTTTATGCCAAGTGACACGATATCGTATTACTGTTTGCTAAGCTGCCCTCCTTCGCAGCCAGCCCTCGTACACATTCGAATGAGTAAACAAACATTCTTAACCAGGCGTCACGTTTCAATCGTTTCGGGTGTGATTAAGCTCCTTCGCCGCAGTATGGTTTAACCACCGAGCAGAACGGCGGTACGTTGTCATGGACCGCTTCCCAAAGGATTAGGACGATAATGAGTTTGTTTTTCCGCTCGGCGACTTGGTTATCAATCAGTTCAGGGATGAATTGAAATGCAAATTGTAGCTAAGGGGGAGAGACCGAACGGTATGTGTGGTTTGTAATCGGAATATAGAATAATTGAATTGCTGAACCCATGGTGTTATTCAGCCCCGTTTTTTTTTTATTTGAGCCCTCGAGGTTGTTTGCAGTGGGTTGTACCAGGTGAAAAGGGAACGCTCGTTTGTGTGTGTGTATGGGTACATTTACACAGTTCCATTTTATTTCGCTCCGCTCCGTTGCTTTATTCAATGTGCAAATTCGATTTGTCACATGATTTGGAGTTCTTCAGGAGGTGAGCAACTACTTGCTGGTATGTATAGACGAAACGATGGTTGTGGTTGTGGTTTTACATCCCGAAATGGTTGAAGGAGCATGGATTAAAGGGAGAGAAAGAGAGGGAAAGAGAGATAGAGTGGGAGAGTACGGGATGATGGGTGTGAAAATTCATTCCCGTTGAATATTCATGTCGATTTTCCGTAATGTTCTATTCATTTGGTTAGTGAACTTGTGCCCAAACGGAGCAGGAGAAAAGCTTGCCCGAGGAAATTTTGGGCTCGGTTGAAAATGTATGAAAATGTATTTTCGCACAAATGTCGAAGCACCGTGCTTGTGTTCCGTGGCCGTGGACAGCTAGGACTGTGTTTCGTGGTGGTTTTTCGGCATAAATTTGCTGGAAAATTGTCCATTGTCGATGCTTGATTTGTGGTCAGCTTCCGGACGCTCACGGCAACAATTTAATGATCAACTGCGTGACCTCGTTTCGGTTCGATGTTAGTTGAGAGTTTTGCGTTTTTCGTGCTCTGTGAAATACGTCAAGGAATTGTTAAGGATTGTTGACGTGGTCTGCAGAATAATAGGGTTTAGATCGATTTTTTAATGAAATTTCGTAATAGAGAATTCATTTATATTTAATTAACTTATTTGAAAAGCTTTTTGCTTATTTTTAATACTCCTTATATTTAATTACAACAGTGATCTTTTAATTAACTTTTAATTGTTCAAACTTGTAGTAAAGCTTGCTGTGGTGCTATAATAATCCTTTAAGCTACTCTTAATCCTAGATTACTCTCATTCCTTTCGCTTTATAATGAAGTTTTCAGCCTTCGTATCATATACACTCCCTGCCACAAATCCTTGAAAGCTATCTACCTGGCATGTTTGGTCGTGATTTCACCCACAACATTGTCACATTCATCCTCAGGGCGATGGGGAGGGGAAGCGCAAAGTGTCGCTGTCCGGTACGACGGCCAGATATGCATTGAAGCGTGCGACAGGCCAGAATGGTCTGAATTTAATTAGGCATGCCAGGACGTTTCTTGCAATAAGCCGCACATCGCACCTCGGGCTGTTTGCGAATCTGCGCAGCAAGACAGACACAGCCACGACAGCGATGATGGCGACGATGATGATGATTGCAAGACAGTTTCCCTCAGTCTAGCCCGCAAGACACATACATCTTAAAGACAATCAGTTCCTCGTCGGTTCGTGTGGTGGAATCGCAACCGAGCACGGTATGCATTAAGTGGGGCAGGAACTTTTCTCGCTTCTCGCATTCACACCGAATTCGGGTGGTTGGCTATTGGCTTTGCTACGGCGATGCGACTTTTCCGGATGTCAGAATGTCAACAGCAGCAAATGACGCTGCAGACTACGAGGTGGGCGTCCCGAACGCCCGAGGAATTCGCTTATTTCTACAGGCTAGCTTCCGTACGTGCCCGTGACCCGGTTCTCCAGCACTGCCCGGTAGTAGTATTTATCTGTGTGCCGTCTCGTTGGGGATCGGGCCGACTCAAGCACATCGTGTGCCGTAGCCGGGTTACCACCGTTTGGCTATTGTTTCGAAATTATCTCCATCGTAAGGCTTCGTACCGATGCGAGGAAGAAAGCGTTTGGCCTAGACAAGAGTCAAGAAAACGGAAGGCCATTGTCACTGGCAACGTTGGTTTTCGGACCGACAGGAAGAACGTCATGCCCGATAGCCCGGTTTTGGCCCGAAGGCCTACGTGCTTTAATAAACGCAAACGGGATCTTGAATGATGGTAGACGATAGATGGTGGAACTTTGTTGCGTATCCCCATGGATGGTATTTTGTGTGTTGTGCTAGAATTTTGGAAGGAGAGTACAAGTAAATAGGTTGACATCCGCTACGAGTGCCCTATCTGGGTATGGAATTATGAAACGAGATAAATATGAACAGAGAGAGAGAGAGAGAGAGAGAGTGAGAGCGAAAGTGATTGATGAGCAGTCAGCTTCATGATTATCTCTTTATCAGCACTTCGGGACGTGTGTTGTCCCGGGCACTGTATTAAATGGGTGACGGAGAAATGTCCTCTTTTGACACGGGTGATTGAGCTTGACTTGAGGACATGCTGAAGCTGACCCATAAAGGGATGTTAAAGGGGATATAGTTGCTGATCGCAAACATTCTTCAAGGGATTATGGCTAGAGAATCGATTTTATGAGAATAAAAAAGGAGTGAGTTTCGGAATGCGTGAAAGTTGAGGTTTTAATTTACTCTCAGTGATGGAGACGCATGGTGTTTCTTAAAGTTCTGCGAAGTTCAATGGAGACGCCTGGTGCTTTTCATTTTACTGAAGGAGGCGCATGGCGTATCATTAAAAAGGCGTTTAGAATTTACGCTCAAAGCTTTCATGGAATAAAATTAGCATACTATATTCACGACCATAACGAAATAGACCATTATCACCATTATTAAGTCATAGTTTGATTGATTTCCTTCCAGCAAGGTGTGATTACTCCGATCGTCTCGATATCTCTGAAAGATTATGTCCATCGAAGCGTTCGGAGCAATCGTCGATGTGAATAATTTTCTTTGTCAAATTTTATCAAAGGCTTTAACATTCAAATAAAAAGGGATATTCCTAGAATCGTTCTACTTGCTTGTCGCCGTAGTAAGTATACTCAATTTAATCCATAAATAGAGCTCATAAAACGTTCATTTTCTAGCATAGACATTAAAAGAGGCTTTGAGAAGTTATTTAATTCCCAGAAATTGATTTGCTCACTCATTTATAAAGTTTTAATAACAATCCATTATCTTAAACACTGTCCACCATCAAGGTGATCAAGGATGGCATCGAGAAGCGCTAGATAGCACAACTGAATCATAAATGAGAACTTTAACATCTCCTCCTGTGCTAGTGACGTTTCCAGACCGGTAATCAATCGGCAATCTGTTGGAAACAAAGATAAAGTAGCTTTGGAACAAGTTTCTACCTGCAAGCAAACTATGTCTGGCTGGTGTGAATCTGTTGACAAGTTATTCAAACGAGACGATTGATGGCGTGCCGTTCGGATGCTTGCTCGTGCGTAATTGGAACGGGTCTGAATAGGCAGTAATTAAAGATTTGATTAGCTCATAATTCAAACACCGACGGAAACGACCGGAATGTAAATTAATGTGGTGTGAATTGGTTCGGTAGGTGGTGTGTAATTGAATCACAGATAAGTTGCCCATTAATCATGGCTTTTCCTCTGTTCCCAGCGAAATAATAACCCAGTAATGCAACGCCTGAAATGTGTGCTTTGTATTCAGGGGCTAGCATTCTTTAGCACAGTTTCGATTGAATGTCTACATTAAATGTCGCCTTCAATCCTTCCTTGTGCTTGTGTTCCTAGCTCAACGTTACATTCCTTCATACGCACGCAAACAAAGAACGACCGAATGATGGTTTACCGAAACCTCAATGGACGGGTGAACGTAAAAAGCAATCCACAACAACTCTTTTTTCTCCTCGTTTGGGTCAAACCGAACAAAATTTCTGTCCCGAACTGTCTGTGGCCACTCAAAAACCCATTCGATTCGGTTACGAGGTTTGGTTGAAAAAGTTTGCCGGGCGCGTTTCACCCGCACCCCGCAGACCCAAACGTTGGGCATAATTTATGTCACTTGCATATATTAAATGAAACACAACACAAGGGGAGAAAATGGGTAAAAAAGGAGAATAAAAACAAAATAACAACCAACTCTAGCCCGCCGGTCCTATCGCCCGTGGGACAACCCCGTGAGCTTGAAAACTCTTTCGACAAAAGCCCACCAATCTCCGGAGCTTGTCGTACGGTGGATGGATTTACTTGCACAAAATGGGACCGTACCTCGAATCGGTTTGACGACGGGCCGGGCTCGGCCACCATGGAGTACGATCGTTTTTATTTATTCTGCCATTGTCCCTCACATTTCCTCATTTGTTTGGCTTGTCTCACGGTACGCTTGTCGGGGAAAATAGATAAAAAAAATGGCAATAGAAACGTCCAGAAGCTTCCACCGGTAAAGGTATGGTCGGTAAAAACAAAGATCCTACTATTGGGTTCGTGCTCCTGCCGGGGGTTTTACGGGTTCATATGTATATGGATTTTACGGCATCATACACGGTACCACTTGATCCCTGGGTATCGTTCGCTGTTTTATGAATCTATTCGGGCAAGCGGACCGGGAAAGCGTTCAATGAGCGGGGCAACAAGCGTGGTAGCAAGTGGCCGAAGCCGATGGGAGCGGAAATTTGAGTTGACAGTTTGCCAAACAAGCTGCGAACAGCAGCATGGTCCGTGCGCAAAACATTGAGCCCGTAGCCAGGACGAGTAGTTTGCCCTGCACGATGACCTGACCACTCGGTCATTCTGCCCAACCCTGCCGACAGTACTGCTTCACCCCAATCAAGCTCACAAATTGTTGTCGAGATTTTAGACGGTCCAACGTTACGCCGGCCGCTAGTACGCTGTGCCGGAAAGTGCCGGAAAACGGAAACGGTTCCGCACACAAATATTCCCGTCACGGGTCGGTCGGTATGGTGTATGGTTTTTTTTTTCGGTTGGTGTGTTTGTGTGTGTCGTTCAAAAAACATGGCACAGACCAAAAAAGCACGAAGGAAACAAGTAAAATAGTACAGAAGAAAAAGGGAAAGCTCTGGGTGAGGAGCTTCGGTGGAACGTGAGATGAAAAAAGGGAAAGTTTGTTTTTATTTTCCAACCGTTGATCGCGCCTACTGTGCACTACGGTCTCGGTTGTAGCATTTTTGCCGCATTTTGCACGTTGCTAGCTAGCTGGTGACTATCGCACGGAAAATTGTGCAAATAGACGCTGCGAAGCTTGGGGTTGAGTTGAAGCTTATATTGGCAATAATGTATTAGTGTAATTGGTCTTGGAAATAATAAAAAGGAAATGAAAGAAATTTAATAGAATTTTCAATGTTTTACAATATTTTTAATACAGGGCATAAAATCAATTCTGAGAAATAAACTCCTGAAGGTATGCAATCCCTGATACACTATTAGTATTTAAACATGGAGTGTAGGGTACTAGTACTTTCTCTTCGCTGCGTTTCGATCCAAATTATGTTTCGAATGGATAGTGACATACTTCAAGCTTCAAATAGAATTTTTCAAGCAGAAGAAGGGAAATTCGCAACGGGAATATGGAAAATATGATTTTTTGCGCAGTGTTTGGTCCAATTTTGCTTAACTGTCAAATTGAGCAATATCATTCAATCGTTTGTTTAAATCAACGCGCATCGTTTATATTCGAATGAGCTGAATGTGAAAATTAGTAGGACAAGTTTATTTAATTTGGTACCTTCTTCCTCAACAGCTGGTTGTATGTTTTTCCCTAACTTTATGCTTGACTTTGGGGTAGACAGGTGGCCGAGTTGACAACAAGGTTATGGTACCAAGGAAGAAGACAAAGATAGACTTGATTTTATGCAGCAAAATTCTATTCCTACGTTGCATTTTTTCACGGTCACTTTAAAACATTTTATAGTGATTCAACAGTTTCCAATGTATTGATTAAAGCCTTGTTATATTTTATTAGCAAAATCTGTTACAGTGTGTGGCTTGAATTATATGTAAATCGAATAAAATTTACTGAACAAAATCATTAGGAATGATTTTTTTGTAAATGCGTTTCTCGACATTGTTCAACGATTATCCCTGCGCTAATTGCATCGGTAGCAGGTTAACCACGAAACGCTTTCGAGCAAAACGAAAAAAGATATAAACCTTCATAATAAATTTTATTAATTCAAAATGTGGTTTCTGCCCCTTTTTTTCGGTTCCATTTTGTAGCCATCCAAGCGGGCTACCACATACGATCCAACAACGCATCCATTTTTCATACGCAAAATCGCTCACAAAACAAAATGGACGAATCCTGCACTCGAAAAGGCTTTAATGGGTGAATGATACAAATTTTTCTCCTTTTTTCGTTTCTGATTTCCTTTTTCCCTATTTTCTCTTTTTTAGCGAGACAACAGCGAGTATATTGGCACTTATGTGAGTGTCCAAAACGATCCAAAACGCAAAAAAGAGGAGCGTGTAGGATCAGTTTGCGTGCATGCGAGAATAGCAATTTGCACCGCTCGTAAAACGATGAGATTCAAATTTGAAAAAACTTTTGATCGATTCCGTCGAATAGTGTCGTGTTTGGGGAATGGTGTTTTTTTCTCCGTTGCTCCCAAAGAAAAAAGAAGAAGAAGAAGAGGGAAAAGCCGGAACTTTGACAGGACAGAACATTTCATGCATGCCCGTAACCGTATCGTTCATGTAAACCGTTACCCCCGACGATGAAGAGCGAAAGGAAAGGACTTTTCCCCTCTTGCTCCGCGACACAACTCACAAGGTACAAAAGGGGGAGGCTGACTGCTATTTTGGGAAAAAGTTTTACTCAAAAAGCACCATAAATCATGACACAAATTTGGCGATGACATATGCACGGCTCAGGCTTCAGCTTTTTCGGTTCTCTCTGTCTCTGTCACCTCTCGTGCTGTGCCGCTCGATTATTCAGTGCCAAAGTTTTACATCGCTGTAAGTTATAGTAAAATAGCAAATGGGGTGAGGAAAAAGAAACGAAAAAAAAAACCCACCCAACCGAACCAACGAGACAACGCTGGGTGTGCGCTTTTTGCACACTCGGTTGGCGAGTTTTACGGTCAAAACTAACCAGCAACTAAATGTCAGTGGCAGTGGGCACACTAAACCACACCAAAGCACCATATGTAAACTATCTGCGGTTCAGTCACTCACTTATGGGGACTCGTGCCCCTTTGTCTCGTCGGGTCGTCCTGCGCGTTTCCCGTTCTCTGGGGATGAATTTATATGTGTGATGAACATCATGCCAGGCCGTGAGCGTTTTTTTTCTTTCTCGCAGCTCTATCCACCAACAACGTTAAAGTTATGCACGTTTTAGTGGCTGATATGGTCACCCTGGGAGCTAAAGATTGGAGGGAATGCATTTTGCCGAAACTACCGCCGCAGACACGACAGCGACGCTGATGATCGTGTGTGAGCGAACTGTCTTGGGAGGTGCACAAAATGCAAATGTGCTTGTGTTACCGGCCCGGGCACCAGTTCGAGATATTGTACCGGAAAAAAGGGAGATTGTTTTCACACTCGGCCACAGGACAGAGTAGCGTGAGTCCCTGGTGAGAAATTCCCTCTTGCCCACCCTCACGAGCCTCGCCCTCAAACGCAACCCACCCGGTGCATATCAGTATTGTCAACATCCCGGTAAAGCCTCCTGGGAAGTGTCTCACTGCACACTTAAGCAGTTAAAGGTGAGATATCACTCCCTGGGATTTAATCGTTTGCTGTCCGGCGTTTGGCTCATCCGTTGGCCATTTATCACCGACCGAGTTTCCCAGGAGCGGCCGGTAACGCTCGGCATGTGACATTTGTGCTGCACAAACAAGCCTAAACTCGTCGTTGCGAAAGAAAACGATCGAGAGCTCTCGGGAAGGAGCAAACGAAAAGTGTCTGCTTGGTTCGAAAAACTCTGAACGGATGTACGGACACAAAAACTTGCCAGTCGCTGCTAGGGTGCGTATGTGAGTGTGTGAATGTGAGATTAGTCTAACTTTCGGTTCCTGTGCAGGGGGGAAGCTAACCTGACTCTATTGTTCGTGCGCTTGTACCCGGAACCCCGGGAAGGAATAACACGGAATCCGCTCGACCGAGCGAGTACTTTTCTTGAGGCGACCCCGAGTTTTCATGACCATAGGAAGAGCTTTTCCATGTTTTGTTCGGTTCGTGCAATATAATTGAAATCGTACCCATCGGTGACTGTACGGTTTGCAGTCAGATTTATGATCTCTTCGTACAGGTACAGTGCTGCCTTGCTAGATGCTCTCGATTGCTCGGCAGTTTACCGTGTGCACTGTGTAGGTTGCGGTGGGGGTAGGGAAAAATTGAAATACAGTTAAACAATGTGCAACTTTACTGTAGAAAGTAATTTATTATGTATGCTTTCGGTATGTGGAAGGGCTTCCGATCGATGCAAGTGTATTTCACAACACCCGATGGGAAATGTACGGGTAGAAAATGAATTCTTGTTAAATAATTTATCGTATTTTGAATGCTGAAGTCCTTTATTGTTACTGTTAACAATATTTATTGCATGTTTTAAGGCAATATTTACATTAGGACAGCAAACAACATCGAAAAGCAGCTAGTACAATTTACGCCTACATGTATGCAATCTAATGTATAGCGAAGAAAAATCTTTTTCTTGTCGTTGAGCAGGTTTAAATTTTTAAATAAGGATCTGTCACAAACAATACGATACGAATCATTACGAGAGACGTATAAAAAAAAACCGGACCAGACCGGAAAAACAAAATCATCCAAAACAATTACACTACAACAACCACAATAGACCTTGATAACCACCCCGCAATTATCTCTCATAATAATTAGTAGAAGAGCATAATCGGGTTTAGGAAAATCACTTTAATAAAATGCTTCGTTAACTTATTGAATGTTATAACAATTGATCAATAATCATACATGCAATGTTGACAAATCATCATAGTGCTACAAGCGTTAGTTCCTTTCCTGACGCATGTTTCACTCCGTATTATCTTGGGTGAATATCGCCTGACGGTATGCAATTCTTGAGGCTTATTGTTGTATCCACATCGTGAAGGCTTTTACGGTTCCCTAAACACCTCGTAGAAAATCTAAAACTGTTATTACATATGGTGATTGCATACTTTTAGGCGCCGGTAAACCAAATTCGACCCAGAGGAATGATGTGATGTAATTTTCGCTGGTAATTCTTTCACATGGTCCGTTCAATAGTCCAATAAATGTCTGACTAGAATTCGTAACACAAGATTAAGCCAAATGGCCGTTCCATTTCACCTTTACTCATAGAAAGGATCTTTTCAATATCTTTCTTTTTTGAATTCCGAAAGACATGTTACGAAACATAACGATTTTTGCTATGATTTTTTCCTCCATTTAAGTGTGTCCCGATTTTTTCTAAGTCATTCGTTTTGAACAACCTGGTAAGCCACAAAACCCATTACTGAGGGTGGAAGAGATTTCCAAATCCCGAGCTACAAAGGCTAGAATCACACTGAGCAAAGCAACGTAAAGAGACGTTTGAAGACCATCCCGTTTAAGAATACCAATTCGATGCTTCTGAAATGCTTTTACCTTTTTCTTCTTCTTTCTCGTCATGTTGGGTAAAAATCTCCATTTTTCCTTCACCAAACGCCACATGCTGGTCAAAAATGGCCACGTCATGCGTTTCACTCCTGAATTTTCTCTTCAACGTGTGCGTCATTTTTCCATTTCAAATCCGCATTCGGTTCGGTTCTCGCTCGCTTTCGGCACCAAATCTTGGACCACTGACAGCCACCCCGGTTGGGACACACGGATGGGTAAGGTTAACGGATTGTGAAATGGGTTGTTGTGGCTTAGGACGTTCCATTTTTCCCGACGAAAAACCACGACCGATCCCACACGCAGAACCCGGAAGTTTTGTGCGAGCGTCCAAGCGACTGGGAAACCCTTTTCACGCCTCCGATGCTCCGGATCGGCGGGCAGTTGCGCGGGGAAAAGAAATTGGATTTTCGGATGAGATTTGCCTGTCACTCCGCCTGGCCGGTGGTTGTCATTGTGGCCTGGGGGTTGGTTGCTGTTGCAATGACGTTGATCGTTTGCTACGATCATGACAATGATGATGAGGAACGCATCCAGAGAGAGGGAGAGAGAGAGAGAGAGAGCGAATTTTCTTACTTCGTTTTGTTGCGTTCGGTTTCGCAAACTATGTCGTGTATCATTTCATTTCCGTCCGTCCGGTGTTACGATACTGAGGCCGCCGGTGGTGGTAGGATGAAAAAAGGACACCCCGCTTAGTGCAAGGATAAAGAAGGCTTAAGCGTTCGAATTGGGTAGCAGAAAGGGGATTACTAACATCATTACTATTTTGCCCCTCAGGGCCGTGGGTATTAGAGAAGTGAAAAGATAGCGCTCGGGGTGTGCTGCCTAGGTAGAGTAGTGGCGCCATTCAGAATAAATTGAGCACCTCGGATTGACAGAATTTAAATCGTTTTCTGGTGGAAGGAAAACCCGCACGACGAAGTGAAGCGAACGCGAAATGTTTTCAATGAAATCCTATTAGGATTTCTGGGTTTCAGTGAAAATGTGTAACACAGGGAGTTGGTAGGGCTACATTTGCAAAATAGTAAATTGAATAGATATATTCAAAAACGATATTTTCTTCGATAGTTCAACACGAGTGAGGTTCTCTGTAATGCCAAAAAGCAAATCTGAAGGCAAATCGAAGAATCCCGTTACGACACCAAACAAAGTACGATCACGTCACGTTGTTTTATGTTGTGCACCGTAAAAAAGTTTACTTTAAAAGTCGTTCAGAATTATTATACGTTAAAAAAAAAGTCGTTCAGAATTATTTATACGTTTAGAAGGGATTATTTATCAGTGGTTTACCGCAAAACACATGGGTCGTAAAAACCGGGGTCACACTTCATCATCTCTACTGTAACCTTGCATCCCGGCTGTGACAGTGAACGTCCCAACGACTGCTCCCGAAAACTTGTTCCACTATTTATGACCCGCCTTGTGCGGCGTACGATTCTTACGACCTTGGGCAAATTTAATGGCGCTACATGTCGCGTTCCAGAGCTAAGCTGTCTAACAGTTTCCAGACCATTCCAGACACTGTTCTTTAACGTGCGAGTTCATTGACTGTGGCTGTTTAAACGTGCTGAAACCGGCGTCCTTCTCGAAACCAGTGTGACATCAGTAAGATTTTTGGGAGGCGTAAGACCGGTTGGTGTTAAATTTATTGCATATTTTTATGATGCCATAATTAAATATCTTCAGGCGTGCTTTGCCACTGGATGGCGAACGTGAACGTTGACGCGCTACTTTTATTCGTGGAAACGCTCACATACACACATGCTGTTTTATGATGATTTATTGTGTGTCCGAGAGAACGACGGTTGATACTGACTGTTCGTTAGAAACAGTAATAAACAAAAAAAACACACACACACACAAATTTAACAGTACCAAAGGTTGAAATTTTTATCTTGTTCCAGAAAAGCTTTTAATAGATATTCACAGCTCTGATCAAGCTAAAGGTAGGTGTCGATTGTTTTTGTTAACTGATATAAACAGTGATCTAGCCTTATATAGCTTACATCACTATCCTATTCTAGCATGACTAGCTAGCAATTATTAGAGATTTTTTAACTAATTTTGGATTATTGGAAGCATAACCAGTCGATCTAAACTCAGTAAATAATAATTATCTGGACTTAAAAATTTCAATATTACTCAAATAATTTTTCTTTTTATTGTCTCCAGCTTGTCTCTTAGTTGGGCTTGTTGTTGCCGAAATAATGCTTTCGAATTTTATGGTTGGCTTTACAATAGCATTATATAATGATTTAATACAGTAAGGCTCCTTAAAGGTTTTGTTTACAAGCGAAATAAAACCCAATAGTTGATACGCTTCGGAAATCGTCAACTCATGGTGTTCTTGAAGTGTCAAACCTCCAATGAACCAGTACACCTTAGTCACGAAAAACGTATATTCGAGGAACTTACGTCAAAACGAAAGGTATATACGGAAGTATACTATTTAAATTCCGAATAAAAAGCCATATTTTCAATGGCGGTTTTTCCTAGCAATAACACACTACACAACTCACTTGGCGATGCTTTCCCAGAAAGCTTTAAGCACCCCTTAATTAAACTGGTACATTCCAGCATGTTGCACGCAAACAACAAAAAAAAAAACATGGAAATTAAATTTACAAAACCAAAAACCTCCCTGCTCACAATCAAGCTATGTCAAGCTTTTGTAAGCGATTTTTCACAATTGCTGTAGGGGCGGTTACAGATTTCCGTAAGGCACCCATTGTGTCATTAAAGAACAATAAACACTCACATACGGGTTTGTGCTCGAAGCACAAAAATAGCTTTGTTTCCGTGGAGGGAGAGAAAAAACACTCAAATGGGTCAAAAGGGGTTGAATGTTTGGGAGGGTGGTTTTCCTTATGTTTTCCACCAACAGCACCAATTGTACGATTACAGGATAAGGTTCGCTAGGATTGTGATTCACCATTGTGCAATGCTTCAAAATGTGTACCTTCTGCGAGTGTGTCGGATGGTGTTGGTAGTCGCGAGTTGATGACGGCGATGCGTGCTAAAATCTACACCACAAAACGCTTAGAAATGTGTTGATTTTGGTTTTGCGGAACAAGACTGTGGTTTTGTGGCGCGAGATTTCCCTCCACACTGTCGCCACTTTCCCCGTTTGGGCGTTTTCCCCTTCCACAGGAACGCACAATAAAGCAATCATACTTGTGTGTGTACTCACGAGGAAATCGTCAGCGAACGTACGGAAAAAGCATCGAGCGTGATAAAGGGGTGTCAAATTTAATGTAATCAGATTGTTGTGTGCGGTGGTAAATTTAAGCGCCACAAGCCCGTGAATTAATCACTTGAGCATACGCACGGAACAGCAATCGAGGGCTCTCCCTAGGGCCACGGGGGAGGGGGGGGGGGGGGGGGGGGGGGGGGGGGGGGGGGGGGAGGAAGAAGAGGCAGGCTAGCGATGGTTGTAACGCAGATGCCTACAACCGAGTGACATTACGACATTACACATTTGTTAAATTGAGTGTGACACCGAAATGACGAGAAAATCCTCCGTCACGCCATCCTCATCGCTCATATGATGGGGTGTATGGGGCGTCGATGGGAGAAAGTTGACGAAGAGAATCGAGCCTGCGTTCGGTCCGTGTGCTCAGAATGTGAACATGGTCTTTGCGGATTGGGGAAATACCAGCAAGAAAAAAAAACACAAGGAATAAGACTCCTCTATTAATGGTGTGGACGGTACACGCCTTATGTCTATTTTGATTAGGAAGTTAAGGCGACTTTCGGTCGGATAATTCGTGTCTGAGTCTGGAGTGTGTGACACACTTGGCTGGTATCATCATCGTACGGTCAGGCACAATAAACTTACAAGATATGATTCGATACGGGCTTTGAGATCTGCTGAGAACATGATACGCACAAAAGGAGATCGAGAAAGAAAAGGAAGATTCATAGTCAAATAGAATAATCTAACTATTATGAGATGACATGCTTGGAGTTTCGTTTTGTCTTTCAAAAAAAATTTCTTTATCTTGTTTTCAATATTTAGATCTATGATTCAAGACCTAATAATACCTTTTAGTTGGATAGTTAGTCCTCAATACGGGAGGGACAGTCCGGATGCGATTTGAACCTAGGTCCTGCGTGTGAAGACCGGTGCCGTTTTCACCTCTACCACCGGGTTGCCATGGCACTAAGTGGATTGAATATAATTTTGACCTTGAGTGGTCATATAATACTTCAAGCTTGAACTTCAACAGTCAGGAGTCACAACGTCAGAATGAGAGTATGCGCATGCAAGAACTGACTCGCAAGACATGTTTCTGTTTATGTTGCTGACCAAAATGAAAATGAATCTGATAATGGACACAAATACCCAACATACAGTCTCCAATAAAGCATGACAGTGAACCATAAAAATCAAATGGGTTCTCATAAAATATACCATTACACATCCGTATCGATCCTTTCCATTTTTCGTCCTTGCTGTCACCCCTTCCAGGCAATAATTCATGTTGTTCGATAAGGACAATAGAACCCATTCAATCATGTCTTCTTTAGATCCGCTTAGAGTTTTGCTCATCCTACTCCAGTGCCAACGCAGATAGATCAATTCCAATAAAGCGAAGAGGGATGCTCTACTTTAACAGCATTTTCCTGCTCCCTTGCACGATGTACAGAGAGAATTTATTTTGCACGTGAATTTACAGTCTCAGTCGGTGACCTCCTGAGGGTATGGTGCGATAAAAATACTCACCTTCTCAGCGGAATCCAATCACCGAAATGATCGATGAGAAAAATGGAGCCCATGCTGGACATTCCGGTGGAGGTACAGTAATGGCCGGTCCGGGGTAAAGTCTATCGTTACACATTTTCGGCAGTTGACAGTTGCTGGTAAGCCTGGTCAGGGCTGCAAAAGCTAGGCCCCGGAAACAGTGTTCCATGGCGGAATGGCGTTGATGGTGATTATTGAATGTCGATGGTACGTTTGCAGTGCAGTGCCGGATAGATTCGACAACGAGTGGTACGTGCTTTTGCAGCACCAGGAACCACCGAGAGCACTATCTGTCATGATGAAAACGTCCGTACGTGACCGGAGAAAATGTTGGCACAATGTGAGCCTGACAGGGAAGCTCAGAACTTGCCTTGCTTCCTGTGAAATGGGTTTATTTGCGAGAGAGAAATCGAGTAGCTCGTTGAACTTGTTAATATTTATGATTTAAGGAGAAGTCTTTAAACTTCTTACAGAGTGCATCAAACTAGGGTATAGAGAGTTCCAAGGACACATCTGCATCCCATGAAAAAAGCGCCCATCAATAATAATTATTAAGCATCAAAGGCTCGGGCTTTTAATTGCACCGCTCAACAACCAGCAGTTTAATGCACCTGAACAATAACACATTAGGCGCACGGTACGTTAAGAAAACTACTAGCTCTTTAGCATACGTACCGCGCAAGGAACCATCTGCTGCCAAAAGGACAAAAAGCGCGTTAACGACACATTAGCTCGATGGTAAATGTCCATAACGCTTACATTGGGAATCCAGTTCACAGTGCTTCGTGCGCTCGTGTGTGTGCTGCATCAGGCTTGCCAGCATCCAGCGCTCTGGAGATACGTTTTATGACCCGTAAAATAATGAGCTTTCGAACATTAGCGGTAACGGTGCGGAGCTTAATTACATAGTTTGGGAAATCAGCATTACCCGTAACGATCCACTTCGGATAAGATGGAAACGGAGATGGGCTAGGGACAATGTTTTCATTTGCTTTTAAGTGGAAGGTAAGACTGAAACGGTGTTTAATGCGACCGGGAAAATAAAGATGAATGCGAGAACGCTTTTATCTCACCGAAAGTCTGATTGTGCGGAGTGAATATAAAAACGATAAGATGAATTTATAATTTACAATTGCAAGGTGGTTTTCCGTACAAATACCCTACGGAAAGTAACGCAAACCGGCTTGTTGATTTTACCATTAGATTACAAAACGATGTCCCTTTCTGCATCGGGCGATTTCGCTGCCTAATTATCCGTTTCGCTTGTAACGCACCGGTTTTTAACGATCCCTCTAGAAAGGAAGGTGGACATCAGAAGGGAGAAAAAAGGGCCACAACACCAAGACAAGGGGAACACACATTCGCGTACCGAGAGCCTCGTAAAATTGCGTAAGTACGGACAATAAAAATTGGTACGAAGTTCCAGTCCCTGCCGCCAGCTATGTGCGGAACGATACCCATTAGCCGGCGTGAGCGTCTTGCGAAAGGTAGGCTAGGGAAAGCTTTTACCTTAATTAGGCCCACTGTTTGTCGGACGTGTTGTCGGAGGATTGTGTCTTGTGACGCTACCGAACAAACAAGCCCGAGTGAATTTATTAGCGTCACCGGGAACAATTTACGAGCCGATTTATGGGCCCCGTTTGTCCTTAGGCACAACATCAACGGTGCTTTATGTCGATTTTTGGGGAAGATTTACTTTTGGGCCGGTTTGCCAGTGGGCATCCTGCAGTGCTTAACAAAGGCGATGCGGTTGTTAATTTATCCTTTTGTCTTGTGTTGCGTGTTTTAAAACGTGTGCTCAAGCCGCTTGCTTGCCGATGGAAGGTTCAGAGCTGTTGACGCCTAAAGGTAGGCAACGTCATTCTTGTTGAGCAGAGCTAAGAATATCTATTTACAGTGGGTCATTACAAATCATTTCTTTTGTCTCGTTTTATTGTGCTGGAATGAAAGCAAATTTGAGATCAGGGACTTGTAACAAGATATGACATTGTCCATATACTCGAAAGATAACTCGCAATTGTAGAAAGAGATTGCACACCCTCAGGCGTTTATAAATTTTATCCAATTCCAAAATAAGAAAACGATCATCGCTTGCGAACAATTTTAGAAAATATTTATTTACTCTCTAGACAGCAAATGTCACTTAAAAAAGCTATAAAGCCTACGCCATAAAATCCGCTCACGGATATTGATCAACTCGCAGCAGAATTAACGCAGTCCCATCCTCTTCTGCCCTAATGGATGAAGCCGAGTGATAAAATCACCGAATCGTTACTTACCTATCCCACTTGAGGGTGCGTGCCTGTTGAAAGCGTTCCATCTTGTCCAGAGCTAATCAAAAAAATCACATCCATGGCAACGCGAGTACGCAACAGTGTAAAGAAAGAGTATGAACCTTGAGCGTGTGTGTATTTGTGTGCGTACACGGGGCCAAGGAAATGGAAAATTGAACCATCGGTGCTAAGCGGATTGTCAGCGTAACGAGACACGAAACACACACGTACGCGCGCACATTATCCGGAAAAGCTTCTGCTAGGCAGCAACTCGAGGAGGACAAAACCTCTCGAAGGAGCAATATGACGCTGATGAGGCCGCTCAAAATGAACGTCTTAATGGGAAAAAGTGTACCCAGCTAGCGTGTGTGTGTGTGAGTTGTAGCACTAAAACCTAAGGTACCAGGTACACTGATGGTAGATTAAGAGCCAGACTCTCGAGAGCCTTATCCCATCGAGATATTCGGGGGCAGTGTAGAGTGGAGTGTCTCTGGAGAAAAGCGAGGTAAATTAAGCACTTTCACCTTACAACATTTCGACTTGACGCGGGGGCTGTTTATTCTTTTTCTTTCCCTACATATGGTTTAGCGTAACGTAGTAATCAAAATGAGTACGGTGCGGTGCCAGATGCCAGCAGGTCGTAATCACTTAACGATGTCTCGCGGAGGACATCACGGTCCCAACACTCAATCGTCTCGATTCGTCGAGCCGAGTGCGTAACGTAGACGCTAGCTAACGATCCTACCTTGGTCCTTTGGATGAAAGTCATCAGGTCTCCCATTTGCGTAATTCTATACCGATTTTATCGTACTATATCGGTTCCATTTCCTTCAGGTGGGCTTTTGCTGAAGACATGCCAGAATGAGACTGTTTTTTTTTGTGGATGTATTTCTTGTGTGTTCAGGTGTGCTTGCGATGTTTTTTCTTCTTGAAGCAACGATGACAAACGCTTACAATGTGACTCGTTGAAACCTCTCGACCCAGGACACACTGTTGTGATAGATATTTAAGCTCTCGGAATAGGTATGCGTACGGAGAATTTTCTTACAGTGAATTGGGCTTCCGGTTGTTTGTTTTCGATTTCGTTCGGAATGATTACGAGTGTGCCGGACTTGTTGAGGAGAATAAAACAAAAAAATTATAAAAAAAACATGCTGGAAGAACATTCCATGTTCCACACGTGTGTGTGTCTCTATCAGGGCTTGTCGTGAAAGAAGATTAAATTTTGAACTCACAGGATCACAGGATCACATTTTTGGAAGTTGGCCTTTGGAATAGATTAAGCCGTTTGTTGTTGCCGCTAGATATAAAAGCGAATGTTTAGTGTTCTTTAAGCCTTTTCTGCTTAACTGGCAGAAAGGGGAGAGGAACAACGTGTTATGAATAACTAAAAACTTTGATGACTTCATTTCTTGCATTCAGATAAAAACCTGCTCCCTACATTGCTCTCTCTCTCTCTCTTTCTTTCTTTCTTTTCATTGTCGTCTTTCATCAGCGAAAGACTTGCACACAAACCTCAAACTCTCCCCCACCCGAGGGTATGCCATAACATGCCAGTTCGTCCCGGGATAGGCCATAAAATAGCTATCGGTGCTTCGAATAGGTAGAGCTCGGGTTCAATCAGGATTTCAAATATTCCTCTGCCTGCATGGCAGCGCTGTGGCAGCACCTCCGCAACGTCGTTAAAACAAACATAAAGCTCGAGGCTGACAACAGCAGCACCATCACCAGCAAAAACAACAACAGCAGCTCGCAAAGCTGTACGATACCGGAAAGCCAGCAGTTTTGTGGTGCTTGTTTTGTGCCGTGACTTTGCACTGCGGCTAAACCACGGCAACCCGTATCGGTGGGATTCTGCTAGCGCTGGAATCGAAATCGGTTTGATGTTTGTCTGTGATGCTGAGTGTATGTGTTTGTTTGAGAGTGCAGGGAAGAGGGGAAGAAGGGGACAGAAAGCGAGAGGTATTCCAACGATGGCGACCTTTCCTAGGACGTTGCCTTCCGAACAACGTAAACAACACGTTCGAACAGTATAATTCATTAAAGTCCAAATGAACGGATGAACTCATCGCAGTCTTGTCGTGCAACAGTGTGAGGTAGCGATACGGACAAAAATCGAATATGTCCTGTGACGCGACTCCCACACACGAGCGATCCAATGTAGCATGGTCGATTTTGTGAGGGGAAAAGCTTCTGATCCGAACCGTCCATTGTTGGTGTTCATCCGACCAGGCACGAAACGCGAAAAAGCTCGTTCCAGTGAATCGAGTCGGACACCAAGAGAGAAAAAAACACTCTCTACGCATGAACACCCTCCGGCATGATGTGGAAAGCGCAACAAAAACGCTGCAACTCGCTCGCACCCGCTATCAGTTGAGTCGTTGCGTTGCTAGCGTTCGCAACTGGCATTTGCTGAACGAGCGAATATATCGAACACCGTGTGTTTATCTACCGTGAATTCGTAGATTCCGTCCCGGTTTGTATCTGGAACACGCGATCACAAAAAAGAAAAGAACTCTCCCACGTAAGGTGAGTGGTGGGAAAATTGAAAATAAAAAGGCACACCATCCGGCATATGTCATGTGGGAAGGCGAGCTGCCCAAAACAGGTGAACCCGGTAGATAAGTTGCTTCGGGTACCGTGGGAGGGGGAAAAGTTTTAAATCCTTCCAACCTCTCTATCACCTGTCAGCTTTTTGGAGGCTGCATACGGCGTAACGGTGGAAAGCCGGAAGGATTTAGTACAGCGACGGAAGTGAGCTGTGTGTTTGATGCGTGTGTTGCGTTCCAACGGAAGCTTGAACGAACGAAAATAATCTAAAGAAAAAGCAAAAATATACGGTGACATCTGTGCGTGTGTTATATTTATAGCAGGCGAGAGTGTAAACATTGCCTCATTTTAGGGTGGTGATGGGGTGCGCTTGAGGTGGTGAAATTTTTATCCACTTAGCAAACTTTGTTTCTGATTGTTAACAACATTTTCGGGGCAGTGCAACAAGCTGAAGGTATGCATATGAGATAAGTGAGATGTAGTCAGAGAGCGCCCGTTAACGCGGAGTACGTAAAGTTTGATTATGGTGGAAGCAGCAACAACGGAACGCATCCAGCACAGCCTACTGTAATGGCACAGTGATTATTATCAAGTGACAGAGCGAGCAGCTGTCATGTTACGCTAATGTCATTGTGATGAATAACGGTTGCATCGTGATAGTAGTTGTAGTGCCGTTAACCTTCTTTAGCACGTTCTCATCGTGAGCATTGATCTTATCGCACTAAAACGACGCGGCACAGTGTCAACATCAGTTCTCCTTTTTCTTGCTTCTTCGCGGAACATAACCACCTCTACTACTACTAGCAGGCAGTAGTACAACGATCCGGCCCATTGTGTGATAAACAGGTTTGCTTAGTATAACGCAAGCCGTACCGGACACTCCCTATCTGACGTTTCACTCTGAGCGTACCAACCGGCAGCTGTACGAGATTCAAACGACCGGACCGGGACCAACCGGACCGGCCGGCAGCAGCATGTTCTTCTTTCTGTTCTTCGCATCCGATGGGTGCAAAAAAGTGTGTCACATTTTATCGCAACTGGTCGCCGCCTGCCTCCGGAAGTATCGTAGCGGCGGCGCCAACGGTCAGTGGATAGGAGTGAAAGTGTAAGGGAATGAAATCTTGCGTGCGTGTGGGTGTGTGCGTTTGAGCATCGTCTAAGTCAGGCGGAAGTGTTTTGCGTGTGACAGTGGTTCAGTAGTTCAGTTGTGATGCGGGTCGGTCGGTTACGTCGGGGCTAACTAAGGAGTTAGGTTTCTTGGCGTCTT